>NC_056731.1:1838227916-1838322916 GCF_019279795.1 Protopterus annectens
AAAAAACACCAATACCATTCAAACTACACTATCAGGTGAACCTTTACTTGGATGCTTTCCTTGCGGACAATGCACATATTGTACCAAGTTACTTAAAACTAAAAGTTTCACCAGTCAAAATACCCCAGAGGTGTATAATATAAAATTATTTTCTAACTGTTCCTCTGATTGGGTAATGGGCCAAGTGCAGCTGCCCTGCATTCTATGTTGGTCAAACTTCAAGACCATTGAAACTTCGAATATCTGAGCATCTTAGCAATATCAAGAACAAGAGAGAAACAAATGCCCTATACAAACACTCTTTAATTCATCATAATGCATGTTTCAGTTTTATCATTACAGATAAAATTTTGAGATCCAGAAACAACAAATTAGGTTGGCATGATTTACTGAATTCCATGGAGAAAAAATGGATTATTAAACTTGGTGGGCTCTTTAAGCCTGGTCTCAATGAACATTTGTAATTAATCACATGATTCAATGAATTATTTATAAATAGGTTCTTTTCTGTATGTTTTTCATACACTGAAGAAGGCTCTGTATATTATTTGCTGAAACTGGTCTGTTTCAAAGAACCCAATACTTTTATTAAAGTATTTTTCATTACTTCAAGGTGCCTTGTTTGCTGGTCCTATTTTTTGTTTTGTGTACTTTGCCTTTGGGACCCTGCAGCTGCCGTACTCGCAGAGGTTGCATCATTTTCGGTTACATGATTAGTTTTCCCAGTTAATGGTCGAGTAGTTGAAATCGACCATTACTAGGATGTTGGGTTGTACCCTAATATTTTCCAGTGTATCAAGAAATGAGTGGGAGCCCTGGGGCATGGTGAGGGATCTGTAGCAAGTTACAATTTGGATTGCGGTCTTGCCCAGAGTTAGTTGCATTTGGATAATCACGGATGCATTATGCTGAGCAGCTAGCCTGGAGGAGTGGATATCCTTAATGAATATGGACACACCTCCACCTTTAGTGTTTCAGTCCAGGTTAGGTGGCCGAAAAGTGTAGTATGAATTATAGCCTGGTAATGCAGGGGTGCCCTCTGGAGCCTTGAACCAGGTCTCTGTCACTGTACAGATGTCGATGTTCTCCATTTTAAGAAGTGCCTTGAGTGAATGCATTTTGAGGTTTAGACTTCTAGCATTGAGTAGCATTACCCTCAAATTTTGCTTGCTTGTACCTGTTACGTTGGTGAATTGGTTATTTGAACCTTGCTTAAAAAAGGTACTATAGGGGTGACAAGAGCCTTAGCCAGTATCCGTAATCCCAAGGGTGACAGGTGCAGGCCATCTCTGGCAAAGCATCGTGGTCTGTCGATCATGTCATCCCAGGCAGACAGATACTGGATTCCCTTAGAATGACCCCAGAAGCTTAGCCAATTGTTGAAGTCAATCATTTTGTCCTTGTACTGTGGTATCATTCTGGGTGATGGCAGGATGCTACTCAGGGCTAGGGTCATACCTGCCTGGGCTACAAGACTGGAGAGCTCCTCCATGTCTCTTTTCATGTAGTCCAGGGAGGTATGTCTCAGGTCATTCACACCAACATGGACAATGACAGTCATATTTGTACTTGTTGTAGAGTGACCTGAGTGCGTGCGTTATGTGGTGGATCCTGGCACCCGACAGGCAGCTGACAGTAACTTTCTCCTTGTTTTGGCTGGTGAGTGGAACACCAATGTGCCTGACAATAGAGTCACCTATGACTAGAGTGTTGGGTACGTTATTATGCCTTATGGGCTGTGGTTGAGTGGCACAAGTGCTGGGTGCGTTATTATGCCTTATGGGCTGTGGTTGAGTGGCACAAGTTTGTGGGTTATGTGTCATTTGGGTTATGTTGGGGGGGTGGAGGCTGCATGCGCTTCTGCTTTGGAGGTCTCTGTTGCTTGAGCAGATTTTTATTGTGAGCCTCCACGAATGTAGGTGTATGTTTTGTGTTGCTATGTGTGCATGTTTTGGTGCTTTAGGTTTTGAGGGACTATGTGATGAGTGTGGTGTGGTGCAAGTGTTTACCTTCTCCTCTTGACTGTCTAGTCCAGTCTTTGGTGAAGAGAGCTTTGCTTATGCATCTCTCACAGGTTGTAGTGTTGGGTGGTAGGAGGAGAGGATTGTCTGTGTACATGAGGCAATTGCTGCATTGCCCCAAGATGCCCATATTCATCAGGTAGACAGGAGAAAACACCGGGAGCTGACTCTTAGACATGCCTGGATAGGTGCTTATTTATTAAGTACTAAAAACTTTTTTCCTCTAGAGAAGTGAGGAAAACTGAGTGCTGTAGAAATTTGTAGCTTATTTAGTGCTTACATCGAGTTCTGAAGAAGTGCTGAGCTCAAAGAAACAGATTTGAGTGCAAAAACTGGTTAGTTCTAATGGAAATTTTGTTTGAAGAGCAGACTTTATAGCACCAGGAATAGTTTAACCCTAGCTAAGCGGTGATGCATAAAGTGTATTTTTTTTTTACTATAACAGTAGCAAATGAGCAAACTGATTCAAGTTATGCAAACAAAGCTAGAGTCAGCAGGTCTGAATTTAGTCTATGCTACAGCAAACAAGGCATACCAATTTCAGAAAGAAACAGTTCAAATAAGCAGGCACAATAAGCCTTTAACCAGAATCTACCATCTCCTCCCACAAGAGTGCAGACCACACCTTCTTAATGTAAAATAACTTGCCCGAAGCCCAAGTGCTTAAACGAGAACTAATACACTCTTAGAATAACAGACACTAAGCCTTCAATCAGTAACTCCCAACTTAGAAGGGTGTAAGCTACCTGTCCTGCCACAAAAGTGCAGACCACAAATCTTCTTAATGTAAAACAACTGGTCTGAAGCCCAAGTGCTTCAACCAGAGGCTTAGAATAACAGTTACAATTTAATCGGGCTACTGATGAGCAGTAATAAATGCTGCAGAATAAATGCTATAACGTAGGAAGAAACATAAATATAGTAAAAGCAGATGAATAAAGTGCAGTTTTTTTATATAACAGAAAACAAGCAAACTGATTTAAACAAATTACCCAATTAACCAGTAAAAAAGCTCAAAACTGAGTCCTGATCCCACAGTCTTCAATTAGACAAGTTCTAACTGCACACTCCTGCCACTAGGGTGCAGGGGAACCAAAAGATGGCCTGGATTAGTGCTCAAGTTATACAAACAAAGCTAGATTCAGCATGCCTGAATCTAATCTATGCTAGTCTATAAGACTGAAGAACAGTCCTAAATAGGATACCTGTCCATCACAGGATTATATACAGACATACCCTCACTCATGACATACACTGCACAACTATGGGTACTTTAGAAATTCTCAGGATCCCCTACTAGCACATCTTCAGCATGAGATGGGAAACCAGAACCTCTGGTAAAATTCCATGCAGTCAGAGGGAGGACATACGGATCCTGGAGAGAGGAAATGCCAGATGGTAACTGAACAGGGAGGACAAAAAATTCTGTATAACAGTAGCACCAACCACTACATCATTGTGCTGCAAAATTATATTAGTCATAGTTTGGTTTAGATTGTGTAAGCCCCACAATGGTGTCTATGCATTAAATACTCTCGCTCTCTCTGCAAAATGGCAGTTTTGCCAAGACAGACTTTCATAGTAAACAAATATCAGTAAAAAAGAAATAACAAAATTTCCTAACCAATTTTGCAGCTCCCCATTTCATTCACCTCTGTTTTTTGTCTAGCCTGTCAGGGAAAACAAAAGAATACATGTATCATTATGTTCAGTATCAGTTCGCTTTCTGTGGTCTATTGAAACTCTTGATTTCCTTGCTTTCTTATCATTTTTATATCACCTTCACATAATAGTTTCAAGACTGCAGGTAAAACCTTTTTATCGTAACAAAAAGAGACCATTTGAAGGGAGATAATGGTTTTAAAGAGAGCATTAGATAATGTAAGGGGTAAGAGCTGTGTAATTTCTGAGTTACAGCTGAAAACATTTGGTGACGCATGTTTTTTGTGCTGAGTAAAAATGCATTGTCCACAACAGTTTTGTGCCACCTTCCAATTAAGAGAGAAAATTTGTTTTCGGCATGTCTTAGGACCCCAGTGTATAGCAATCTCACAGTGAACAACAGCAAGGGGGAAATAATTCTTTGTTTGCAATAGTGAGTTCACGCTTAGACTACAGAAGACAATAAAATATATTTTTATACACTAAAATTCCATTATGTTGGCTGTTTGTTTCTTTTCTTGAACTTTTACAATGACACTGACAGCAGTAGGATGAAAGGGATGGCTCATTACTACTGTCAAAGAGTTCCAATGTGTCAGTGCCTGAGGGAGAAAAGACTAGGGTTGTTCCTCTGTGACTAATAAGAGTTTAAAGTGATACGTTAACATTCCACTATTTGCCAGCACGATTCAAGTCCTGACTTCAAAGAAGACTTGTAGCCTTTATAACACAGATACACACTCATGTTTCTTAACTGGTATCATTGGAATAGTATGCATTTTTAACAAGTTAAGGAATGAATGCCAGATAGGGTTGTCACCTTTTCAAATGGCCAACGTGGGACATTTTTGGCACAAACATCAGACTTTACAGGCTGACACATACCCCATGGTCAGTACAAAGGTTAGAACTTAACTTGTTTGCCTAAATAAAAGCTTATTCTTGTACCATTTTAGTTGCTTATTCTGTTTCTTATATCATTTAGGTATTTTGGATACAGAATAACTTTTATGCAACTATTACATAAAATATAGGAAATAATTTTGTCCTAAAATCTCAGGGCATTTGCCATTTTTAAAATTTTTTGTCAGGCCACAACTGCCCAAAGAGGGACTGTCCCTCGCAAAGTGGGACAGGTGGTAACCCTAATGCCAGAACTTTCTGAAGCTGATGTCTTTGCGACCTTTATTTTGATGGTTAGACTTTTTATAATAATTCAAGTGCCTACAAAATGATTGCTATTTAAATTAGAAAAACATTTTCTTGGAAATGTTTTAATTGTGACAGTAATATTTCAACATGACTGATGCATAAGGACAAATTAAACTGTGGTTGTTAATTTATTGACATTTGATTACCGGGAAAGTTCAACTAGGTAGGTGCACATTTTCAGCGGAGGCCCAGGGAGACAAGTTCCAAAGTATTACAAAAGCATTTTAAGAACAATAATAATTTTACAATCTTCATAAATAATACAGAAGCATCTGCAGTTTAAATAATTGCACTAAACCAGACATAATGTGAAAACGGTTAAGAATAAATGACATATATGAAAATGACAATGATTTAATATTTGGAGAAAGTTTAGCCAATTAGTATAATGCAAACAGGAATTGCAATATGAAGTAAGAGAAAAAACTGGGTTATGGCATATTTAGATAGAGAAGGGGAGAGAAACTGAGTGAAGAAGGGAGAACAATGAGGTGTAAGGTATAAATAGGTACTTGTTCATATTTAGGGATCTAGTTTATCATGGGGTTGAGCAGGAACAGATTCAGATTTTGGCTAGGAAGTCTTTTAGAATGGCTTTAAAGGACTGGAAGCAAGTATTGACCTAATGAATACAGTTTTGAGACCGAGCCTCCCTACAGTTGGACGACTATTTCTTTCTTTTATTGTATAGCCTGTTAATGGCCGATGTCCACCAGGCAGGTTTGTTCTTCCTTGAGGATATTGCTTTAGTCCTGTCAGGTACGGCAGTATCAATACAGCTGTGCAGATGTTCCTGTAAGGCATTGGTGTATAACCCCACATAGGTGTCCATCCCATCAGTGGGTGGAGAGGTTTTGAAGCTGTTTATGCCTTCTCTTAAGAGGTTGTATTTTGCGTTAGAATAGCTTTTTAGTCTAATTGTTGCTAAGGGGGGGGGGGGGTCAGGTGTTATAGTTACTTCCCACAAGATCTTATCCGGGATGGCTGCACGCGGAGGCTGGTGCAGTGGTCACCCATGTTAGTGAGCACCAGATCCAGGATGTTTGACCCCTTTGTGGGAGCGTCAACCATTTGGTCTAGGGCATTGGAATTAACAAAGAGAGACACTGGTGTGTGAGAAGTGTATAGTATGAGCTAATGTTGTTAATCTTCATTCATTCCTTACTGATGGGTGTCTGTTCTCTCCTTTGAACCGAGTTGGCCTTAACAAGCTTGTGCCAGCTAAAACCTCTCGAACTAAGCTTTACCCATAGTGCCCCTCTCCCTGTTACCTCAGATCCTCTTCCCCGATTCCACAATTTCTAAAGAAGTAAGTACCCTACTTGCTCCGACAAGTTTGGTTTCCCTTTCTTTGGCCTCACCTAGTATACCAACCATGGATACTGTATCCAACTCCAGAATTGATCTCGCACCCACAAGGGCTGACTCACCCCAAACATATCCATTCTCAAGCTGACAGTTTGGTTTCTCCACTTCCAGTAATCGCCAGGCAGAATAACCTTGCCTTCCTGGTACGTAATATTCTTCTGGCTTCACATAAACCATCCACCAGGAAAATCTATCTTGGCAACTGGAAGAGATTCCTTATTTGGTCCAGGCAAAGAGAACTAGACCCCTGTTCAGCTCCTATTAGTGCGGTTTTGGATTACTTGTCAGGTCTTCATTCAGGAGCAGCAGCCTCCAGTATTCGAGTACATTTGGGTGCTATCTCAAACGTCAATAATGGATTCCAAGACTAATCCTTAATTTCCCATTGTCTTTGTAGAACCTTCTTGACAGAGGTCTCACATGTCAGACCACCCTTCAAAAAACCAATTGAACCGTGTGTAGCTTAACATTAGTACTGCAGTCCCTGACGCAATCACCTTTCGAACCTGCCGCCACTTACAATATAAAGTTTTTATCCTGGAAAATCTCCATTTCTAGTAGCCATCACCGCAGCTAGATGCATATTTGAGCTTCAGGCCTTGTGTATAAAATGCCCCTACATGTTTTATCATAAAGACAAGGTATCACTCAGGACTAACCCTTCCTTTCTGGCCAAAGTTATCCCAGAATTAACAGTTAACCAGACAATTGACCTACCAGTCTTTTTTTCCCTAACTACTCAAATAAAGGAGAATACTGCCTTCATTTGCTGGATGCACATAAACAATTATGATTTTATGTGGACAGAACTAAATCAGTACATAAAACAGACCAGTTGTTTGTTTCCTATTCAGGTCCTTTATTGGGAAACTCTGTTTTTAAAATGACCTTATCTAAGTGGTTCAGAAACTGTATATCCTTTGTCTACCAGCATAATAAAATTCCTCTACTGGGCAAAGTCAAAGCACACTCTACTAGATCAATGGTGACTTCTGTGGCTTTTCACTCCAAGGCCTCAACGGATGATATCTGTGCAGCTGCAACTTGGGCTACCCCTCATACCTTTATCACTCATTACAAATTGGATTTAGTTTGCAAGGGGAGAGCATCCTTTGGTTCTGTGTTACTCTGGAACATCCTTCCATAAGGGCCGCCCAGGACACAACGTAGCTAGGGACTCTGTCCCATCAGGAATGAATGAAGATTAACAACATCAGATAAAGAAGTTATGTTCTTACCATAACGTTCCATCTGATTTGTTCATCTTCATTCATTCATTCATTCATTCCATCCCACCCTCCTTCCCCCTCCAAGGGGCTCCTGGAGGTTCGGATTTGGCCAAATCCCACATTAGGGATCTGCTCAGAAAAAGCCTCTGCTTTCTTTTGCATGGGCAAACTCGATCTGAGGTAACAGGGACAGGGGCACTATGGGTAAAGCTTAGCTCAAGGGTTTTTTGGCTGGCACGAGCTTTTTATAAGGCCGACTCGGTTCTGAGGACGGAACCAACACCCAGTAATGAATGAATTAAGATGAACAACACAGATGGAACATTATGGTAAGAACATAACTTCTTTTGCTGTAGAGGATGTATTATGTGAAGCTTGCTTGTGTTTGGGAGGTCTCTGGTGTTTCAGTAAGCTTTTGGTAAGTACCTCCACATATGTAGGTTTATGTGTTGTTTGGCTGATGCAAGATGTGAGATGTGCATTCTGACAACTGGCTTAGTGTCAGATGTACTGACTGGTGTGCGAGGAGCCTGGATTCTAAGATCTTAATGTAGATGCATCTCTCACATATTGAATTTGTGTGGACTAGAAGAAGTGGGTTTGTCAGTGTACATGAGGCAATTGCTACATTGCCTCAGAATGCCCATGTCAACTAAGCTGGTAGGAGAAACAGTGGGAAATTGTCTGTCCATAATGCCAGGTAATTGGAGGGGGGCCATATCGGGCCAAATAGGTTAGATGGACAGGAGAAGTGGTCCAAGCACTGGTTTACTGGGGCAGATTTCTTAAGCTAGGAGTTTCATCTGATCGTAAAGTACCTCAGATGTAGGACAAGCATTGCTGTAAGAGAGAAATGGAGAAGAAGCAGTACAGTAAGGGGGAAAAGGATTGCAAGCAGTACAGTAAGGGGGAAATGAAGAAAGAAGCCATACAGTAAGAGAAAATTAACAAATTATACATTTGCATTTATAACAACGACACGAGTACTGAGTGATGCTGTGCTAAACGCAAACCTGCACAAACAATGCTTTTATGTTAAAATACAGCAACATAATATAAACAAGGAAACCAATAGAATCCTCAAATCTGAGCTCCATTCTTGCAACCCTTAATTAGAAATGTTCAAACTGCACACTCCTGCCACTAGGGTGCAGCGGAACCCCATCCAAAAAAGATGGCCTGGTTTAGTGCTCAGATTTACAAACAGAACTAGTTTCAGCAGGCCTGAATCTAGTCTATCCTAAAACAAGCAATGTGCAACAAAAAAGTGAGAGAACAGCTGAAAAAATGAGCAGTGATGCAGGTGAGAATAGAACCAGGTGCAAGTACAGTTGTAAAATTCTACTTAAGTTTTTATTGATGTCAGCAGATGCCTCCATTGGTGGGAACATTTTTGGCCCTGTAAAGCATCCCTAGATTTTGTTGAATTTTTTTTAATGTACGTTTGTATATGCAGGTCAAATTTAAGATTATCATCCACTATTATCCCTAATAGTTTGCTATGAGTAATGGGTTCAATAGTTAAACTATTAAAACAGCATTTTAAATACTGTTTTTTTCATGAGAGGGGGATTTGTGGGAAAAGTAATAGTTTTTTTTTTTTGGGGGGGGGGGTTATAATGCCATCTTTTATTGGCTTTTAAACTTCCTGAATAATGTTTTGGAGATGTGCCAGGATGTCAGATGTGAATATGAGTGTGGAGTCTTCAGTTTATTATATTAAGGAGGCCTGTTATGTGGATGTGTGAAGGGTGTTGGTGAGAATGCTAAAGAGGAGGGTATCAAGGATAGAGCCTTGTGGTACACTGGTGGTGACTGGGAGGTATGGAAAGAAGGTAGAGTGCCATTTTACTGACTGACACCCATTGAACAGGTAGCATTTGAACCACAGAAGAGTGGGCTGAGATAGACCTAGTGAGGACATTTGAAGTAGGTTTGCTGTGACAAACTGTGTAGAAGGCTGTAGACAAGTCTGGAAATAAGGAGGAAACTAGTTTATCGTTATCTCTAGCTTTATTGACATATCTGTAAAGGTTAGAAGTGCAGTGTTCATACTGTGGGAGCTTGTGAGTTGTGTTGTGTGGGGGACAGAAGTTCTTACTGAAGGAGATAGTTTAGCAATTTTTTTGAATGCATTTTTCAAGTATTTTGGAGAGAGGGGATAAGATTGCTATAGGTCTAAAGTTAGTAATGTCTGTTGAAGTTCCTCTTTTGTGTAGTGAGATAATGTGTGATATTTACAGAGAGAAGGAATGTGGGATTCCTCGATTGGCTTATTTATAAGGACTGCGACAGGACAGGCAATGTTACCAGCTACTATTTTAAGGTACTTGCTTGGAATGTCATAAGCTGAAGTAGAGCATGATTTCAGTTTACTTAGGAGTAGTTTTATATAGGATATGGGCACGTGTCTGAGGGTGAAAGTGGATATGGTGATAAGTGGATATTGGGTAGGGTTGGGATTGTATGATGGGGAATCTTTGGTTAAGGTTGCTACGCTATCTATGAAATAAGAGTTTAATTCTACTGAAGTTTCGAGGTGGTGAGTTACTGGGAGAGGAGTTAGGGTTGAATTTTTGGCCGGGATATAATGACTGACCAGAATTCTTTATAGGGTTATGTTTACTATTGTTTTGAAAGCTGTTCTAGTATAGTTTTTGCTTCATTTGTTTGATTTTTACTATGGTTGGGAGCATTCTGAAATTTTTGAGATATTGTGGTGTTTTTATATTTTTGCCATTCTTCCACACTTTTTTGTCTATCCTGCTCTACTCTTTTTAGCCAGCCAAATTGCATCATTCATTTTTAGTCTCTATATTCTAGGAGGTAGATACAAGGCTATTTAAGATATTTAGGAAAGTTGTATTAAATTCATTTACAGCCTCATCTAAGGGTAGGATTTTTAGGATATTCCAGTTAATAGATGATAGGGTAGTAATAAATATTTCTGGGTTAAACATGGACAGGTTTCATGTTGTTTTAGACATGCTGTTTAAATGGCTATGTGAAATGTCAGGTTGTATACATTGGGAGACTGTCGCTGAAAGAGTCTGACATTGTACCTGTGGTAGTGAATTTGATAGGGTCTGATACTAGGATCCAGTCTAATAAGGACTTTGATATCTTGCTATAATGTATGAGGCTGTTAATTAGATGTGTGAAGCCATGTAAGTTCATGCTCGGTGCAGGGGAGTTAAAGGTTATATATCCAACCAAATTGATTTTGACATCACCTAGAGTATTTTTTCTTGTGGAATTGTTATGGATAGTCAATGCATGATATCCTCTAGTTTAACTGTATTGTCACCAGGAGGGATATAAAGGACAGTAATTCATATTTGTTTATATTTGCTTATTTTCAGGAAAGTAATAAAAAGCTCTGCTGAATTGAATTTTGGTACTGAGTTATTGTAGGGGAAAATGCGGTGGTTGGCAAATTGCAGAGTCATACTAATGCCACACTTGCCTTGCAAAGCTCTTCTCGGCACAATTTAAGCTTGATGCCAGTAAGTGAGTGTGACTGGATTCCATCTCCGAAACTGTGAAGATAACAGAGGCAAAATCATTTACTTTCCCCAGAAGTCATTGCATGAATGCAGGAGGATAAATGGCAATAAATCCTTTCTCACTCATAGTGTAACCCTCACTTTGCAGTTTCTACAGTTGACTTTAGAGAAATAAAAGCAAAACAAGTTTTCATACTCATTATGAAACTCTCTTCTGGCACTAGGTCCAAGGGGCTTGTGCTACATCTCAGCCTCCTTTGCTTAGCTGTCCCACTTATTACAGGGATAATCAACCCTGCTTTAAATACACAATAATAACCCTGCACATGATCTCTTCTCTAGGCCCATTACTAACCTTAACATCTTAGCCATAGCTTTTGAAAGATTAACATTTTTTAAAGTCCTTCAGCATATTAATAAATGTGATTTTCTGGTCAGTATCCAACATAGCTTTCAAAAAGGTTTTAATACCTAGCCAGCTGTGTATATTGCAGTGGACCACTTGTACCCCAGTGTAGAAAAGGGTCATGTAACTGGAGCTGTCTTTATTGATCCCAAATGGTGCTTAAATATGTAGATCTTGCGCTAGTCATGTCAAGTCTCAGGAGGCAGGCTTTGGCAATGAGCTGTTCCTCTGGTTCCAAAGCTACCTAGTTAACCGCATACCTTAAGTGGTCCTGGGATCTGTATACTCTAAAGGAGGTACATTTTTAAATGGATTACTCCAAAAATTTAGTCCTGAGGCCTGTACTGTTTTCCTTGTTTGTCAGTGAGCTTTTATGTGCCCCTCCAACATCATAGTCCATTCTTTTATGTGAACAAACTTGTTCTACTAAATTCAGGGCTTGTCTTTTCTATGGTTCAAAAGAAAATGCCGTTCAGATTTAATAAGCTTTCCAGTTGGGTTCTTGTTAACAGCTAATGGCCAGAAAGCCAAAACAGTGCTATTTATATACAGCATGCATTTGCATGGATATAACATGTCACATTTCTGGCCCACTTAAAAACTGAACTAGCTCAACTTGACTAATTTAAATACCTTTAAGTCTGGCTTGATCTGACTGTCTTTTAAACACTTTATAGAAAATTCTGTTAGCAATGCTAGGGAGCATCTTCAGCGCTAGGGAGCATCTTCAGCACAGTTATAAGGTTACCAAATGCCTCATGATGGAAGTACATGGAGACAATAGTATCAATCATCTCAAACACAAACTAGATTATGCAGTTCAAGTTATAACACTTGACTCCTCACAGACTACTTACCTCCTTCAAATAATTCTCAAAAAGAGCTGCAGATTGCATGCTAGATCCCTTTGTGTGTCACTGTACCTTGTTAAGAAATGTTAACTGGTTGCCCATTACAACCATAACCTCCTTATTGCCATCCTCTTACTATAGACTCCTGAATTTTTGGTTAGTTTCCCCCTTGTGCTGTGACTGCAAATGGATGGACATGCCTATGCACTAAGGTCTCAATATCTTGTGACAGCAATTTTTAAAAGGTTGACATTTGGGAATGCAGTAAGAGAGAAACCTTCAGTAAAATGCCTCCTGCAAATTGAAATCAACTTGAAAAGAAGAGTGCAAACGGTTATAATGCTTTCTAGGCAAAACTACTGGTATTTCGTAATGAATGCCTATAAATGCAACTGGTTTTCTGACAGTGGTTAAATTTGTCTTTATTGACTGGCTTAACTTGAATTTTGCAACTTGAAAATGATAATTACACCAATGTGACAATGCTTCCTAAAGATATTTTAAGTAAATTGCCTTGAAATGTGTTTATTTATATTCTGTTTGGTAAATGAGTAGCTAGATTTGTCCAGGGACTCTTTTCAGCTGCAACCCAGGCTCAGAGGCAATAAACAGTGCAAGTAAACTTATACAATTTGTATATAATTGAGTGTTAAGTTTACATAGTTGCAAAACTTTATAAAGTTTGTATACAGTTATTATACAAGATCTGATGTTGTCTTTTCCATCTGTACCAACCTGTGGGTTCCTTGGATCCGACGAAATCCGATGCTGGCTATACCAAGACTTCAGCTCCAAAGCTTAACCTGGTCTCCCATAATTCCCAGTGAGCCTATTGCTCCTCCGATATCATTTGCTGTTGTCAGTGCCAGACTCATCTCCCAACAGCTCCAGCTAAGTGTTTGATGATTTCTTTGTAGCATTTAGAGAATTTTGCTGTATTTTTCACTTCTTTGTTCTCTTCTATTAAGAGTTTTGCAATAATATTGTAGTGTAGGTTTTAGAAAATAGACCTTTAGTCTATTTCAGAGAAGTTTACATAGTGCTCTACTTTCCTACCTTTCACATCCATTGGACTTTCTTTTGTATTAGCCTGCAGTTCTAGGTTCTTGCATTTGTCCTACTGACTATGGACACCATGAGGCAGGAGCAGTCCACAGAATCAAGGCTTCATGAGGTCCCTTCTGTGGTAGGCCTTTTCATTGCTCCTGAATGTTTCACTGACTGCTGCACTCTGGAGGCAGTCAGGGGCCACATATCTCTTCACCCACAAGCTTGGGAGGCCATCACGTCAAATGCCTGGGTGTTAAGAGTTGTTTCCAGAGGTTACTTTATACCTGTTTTGTTCAACCTAAATTTAAGGCAAGAGTCCCTTCTGGATGTACCATCTCACCAGTAAAGGGCAGCAGCAACTGAAATCTCCACGCTGTTGTCAAAATGAGTCACCCAGGATGTACCACTAGACCAAAAAGGATCCAGGGTCTATTCAAGATATTTTTAGTGCCAAAGAACAACAAGGACC
The DNA here is from genome assembly GCF_019279795.1 of Protopterus annectens. Classification (NCBI taxonomy): domain Eukaryota; kingdom Metazoa; phylum Chordata; order Ceratodontiformes; family Protopteridae; genus Protopterus; species Protopterus annectens. Next base: position 1,838,241,691 of record NC_056731.1, read on the forward strand.
TCAAGCTCATTCTAGACTTAACCCAAGTGAACCTTTGTGTTAAGCAGACCATATTCCATGTGGTTACAGTGCAGTGTATACTGTAACTCAGAGTGTGTGATATACCTTTAAGAAGCTTTCCAGTGAGTCAGCACATGAATATAAGTACTGAGCACATGAAAGTCAGTTTGCTATTTTGAGTGAGCAGCTAGAGAGAGAGCATGCTAGTATGTAGTCAGTCAAGTTAGTTAGTTCGTTTAAGTTTAATGTTCCTGCCATCCATCCTGATGTATTTGTATACAAGAAACTACTTAAATGAAAACAGAAGCCTCAATGTCTTCTTAATGCACACAAGAAGAGCGACATGGTGTCAGAATGGGATCCAGAGTTACAGCCATGTGGCAACTGGTTAAAGTTGGAGGAATATACTGGAGTAGATAAATCATCCATACTGCTGAAATGACTCACAAAACTGGTCAGAAACAAATTCCAGGTACTAAAGCTCACTTAAATGATTTATTTCACTACAGATATAAAACAAAGCACTCAGAACACTCAAAACAAATTTCTTATTAATGTCCGAAATTGTGACATAGTGATCAATATTTAAAATAATTACAAAAATGTTTGAAACAATATCCGAATTGCATAAAATGTATAAAACAAGGAAAACTACTGCATTTTTTCACTATGTGCTACTTTTTCATATTAACTGAGCTATTCAAAGTATCTGAAGTATGCAAAGTGTTTGCAAGTGTGAGCAGTATTATAGTGCAGTTATTTCACAAAGTACAGTCATTTCAAAGAATATTTTGCAAAGCAAACTTGTTTCAAGGAATATTTTGCAAAGTATAGTTGTTTCAAAACATATTTTGCAGAGTACAGTATTTTGAAGAGTTTATTGTGCATTTGAATATTATTACAAGTACCTGGTGTGTGTGAATGTTAGTACATAATTAAAAGGGCCATTTTGCATTGTGTTTTAGAATAATCTGTGGGCATGGCAGAAGGATTTCACAGACTCACACCATTTGTGTTTGATAACAATATTGCAGAAAATCGGCGAGTGTTTGAGCAGGAATATGATATTTTCATACAGGCTGCTTTTTCTGACAAAGATACACATACAAAAGCATTTATTCTGCTTAATTTAACTGGTTCAGAGGCCATTGAAAGAGAGCGTTCATTTGTGTATGCACCTGCTGTGTTTGCAGGGGAGGGGGGAGAGCACCATATAATGGTACTGGCTGAAATGCAGGAAGACCTTGAGTGCTTAAAACCTAAATTTAGAGAAATGTGTAACCCCCAAATGAATATTACAATGGAAAGGCACTTATTTTACACAAGAGATCAAAAGCCTGGTGAAACTTTTGCAGCATATGTAACTGACCTGAGCAATAAGGCTAAAACATTCAGATTTGGTGATTTTGAGAGAGGAGTTGATAAAGGACAGGCTTGTGTGTGCCTTCTTTTTCTTCTTTTTTGGTGGTCTTTTGATTCTTTTTACCTTGTTTCCCAGTTCTCTATAAAACCTTTTTAGGTTATCAATAAATTGCTTATTTTGTACTTTTCCTTTATATTTATCTACATATCTTCTAAGTTTTTCCACCTGTGCTGAGATTTTTAGTTTATTTGTGATAGTATATGATAGATCCTGGTCTGTTCTAATACTGTGCCTTGCTTTTATCACATCTATCTTCCTTAATATTTTTGTTGACCTCTTCCCTCTTCTATATTCTTCTAACAGTAACACTTTTTGTCTTAATTGTTTTTTTTAGTTTGCTCTATTCAATACTTCCATGATGGTATTTGATTTCTCCCCTTCCTTTCCCTCACTATCCTGTGTTATTGTGGTTGAAATTTATCATAGGTGTGTACTAGGCTAAATGACCCTGGAGCCTTTACAAGCCTAGCCCATAGGATTACCCTGGCATCATGCCACCCAACCTTAGTTCCTAGTGCCTCTGTCGAGTAGAGCCACTGGAGTGATCCCCGGGCTGCATTTTCTATTTCCCATCCACTCATCAAGATTTCTCTTGAAGAGGGCCAGTGAGGTGCTCTGCTTGACATGTATGGGAAGTCTATTCCATAGCATGGGCAGTCTCTGGGTTATGAACCTGTCCCTCCAGCATGTTCTGTTGATTGCGGTAAGGAGGTTGAGGTCTCTGGAGCGTGTGGTGCTGAGGGATTGGGATTTCATTAGATGTAGCATTCCTAACAGAGCTGGGTCAGACATGGCTTTGTAAGTCAAGCAGAGATTGCCTCTAAGTAAGGGATATGAAACAGAGAATAGTTGGAGTTTTTTGAGTCTGTCCATATAGGATAAGTGTTTAAGGCCTAGGATCCTCTTTGTGAAGTACTTTTGCAGCCTCTCTAGTTGTTGCAGGTGTCTAGTGAGGTACATGGCAAATGGGGCATTGTACTCGATGATTGGCCTAATGAGGGAAGAGTAGATGGAGACAATGACCTCTTTCTTCCTGGATGCAAATCCTTTAGTAATGAGATGTGCCACATTGAGGGACTTTCTGATCACAGTGGCAATGTGGTGGTCAAAAGGGAGGTTGCTGTCAACCTGTGTTCCCAGATCTCTTATAACGCTTTCTGTGTTCGGTGGACTACTATCAGTGTGGTAATTCAAGGGAACTGGGGTTTTCCCAAAGGGGATGAAGACGCATTTTTTGGCACTGAGCTTAAGGCCATGGTTCTGACACCAGTCGTTGGTCTCACTGAGGCCTTTCTGTAGGATGTCAGCATCACTTGGGGAGTTAATAATAGCTCCCAACTTGCAATCATCTGCAAACTTTGTCAGCCAGAGTCCCTTCATATTGGCCTGGACTTCAGAGAAGTAGATACCAAACAGGAGAGGACCCAGGACTGAACCTTGTAGGACTACACTCATGGCTGGTCGGCAGTCTGACTTAGAATCCACAGTGTGAAAGTAGCGGACTCCATCTGTGAGCCAGTTTGCAACCCACCTAGTGATATAGGGGTTGATGCCTAGCTTAGTAAGTTTTTCTATGATTCCCGAGTGGGGAATGGTATCAAAGGCCTTGGCCAGATCAAGGTAGGCTGTATGAACCACCTTACCTTCATCCACAGCTCTGGTGACTGACTCAAAGAAGTCAACCAAGTTGAGCAGGCATGATCTACCCTTCACAAAACCAAACTGTGTAGGATCCAGAGTTTGGAGATTCCCTATATCCTTGTTTATTAGGTCCATGATGATGTGTTCCATAGCTTTGCATATCAGACTCATCAGGCTAATGGGGTGATGGTTCCCGGGATCTGTAGTCACTTCTCCTTTGTGGAGAGGGATGACTGTAGCAGTGCGCCGTTCAGTAGGGACAAAGCCTGAGGTGAGGCTGTGATTGAACAGGGCACACAGGTGAGGTGCCAGTTAACTCTGTAGTTCATGTAGAACACAGCCAGGGATACTGTCAGGTCCCAAAGAAGCTGTATTCTTGGCCTTGGACAGTGCTGTTTTAACCTGTGCAGCAGTAATACTGGGTACCTGGCAATCTACTGGTATTGTGATTGGTCCTTTGGGGGGAGGGAGAAGGGTAAAGTTAGCACTGTTATTAATTTAGCTGCAGAGTAATATATCCTCTTTACTTCTGATGTTAAGTTGTCATTCTCGCCTTCATTCTTGCTGGATGGGTTCGGAGCCAATCCTCGGCTCCCACTTGGCCTATACTATAGCTCGAGAGCTATTTTTACCGGCTCGAGGCAGCCCTATAACCCACAATACCATGCGCTAACTCCCCAGATCTCGTTTGCCGCTTCGCTGCGAGGTTGTCTTTTTTTACCGGCTTCTTGTGTCAATTGCTTGGGGCCTTTACACCTGCAGGACTCTTGTTCCCTCTGTCACGGGTTTAGTTCAGGAGTCCTGCAGGAGAGGCGTAATAAGCTCATCCTAAGGGGCTTGTTAAAGCCTGATGACTCCCCATCCAAGTCTGGCTCGGGGAAGTCTTCAAAAACCACCAAACCCTCAGCTCCAGCTTCTGAGTCGAGGGCTGGCGTTATCGAGATGGCTCCGACATCGGTTCCATCCGGATCCGAGGTGGGTAAAGTGGTATCCGCTCTGAATCCAGCATCGGAGCCGACCCCAGCGCGCAAGCGCTCTAGATCCCCCTCGATAGACTCCGTCCGATCGGCTCCGAGATCCCCTCTCCTATCGGAGTGGAGTCATAGGACTCGCTCATCCAGGCTCTCCGACCACGACATTGAGAGAGTGGTCAGTAGGCTCATAAAATCTCAGGCACTAGCCCAGATGCTCCAGAGTCCATCTCACCAGACTGTGGCTCCTTCGGTACCGCTATCCATTCCTCCTCCGAGTCACCTCTCGAGTTCGGAGCCAGAGTTGTTGGAACCGTAACCTTACCCACGTCAGAGCCGATACTCCCACCTTCGGCTCCGGTGTCGTTGGCTCCGACCTCTTCATTGGTTCCGTCTGTGGAGAGGTCCAGGCGCCGGGACTCCATTGTCGGCTCCGTGGGGGCAAGTGGCATCGGACCCTTGTCCGACCCCGCTCTCCCTCTCGGAGCTTCGGCTCTGGTTAGTTTGGTCCCGACATCATTCTCTGAGCCTTCTCTGTCGGTGCCGGGGGTTCCGGTCTCTTCGGAGCAGGGACTGCCTTTGGTATCTGATGAGGAGCGTGCTGGACCCAATGTCCACTCCAAGGTTAAGTTCTGCAGCTCCTCCCTCTACAGTGCCTGTTGCGGTCTCTGGCCACCCTCCTATATCTGACAGCAGAGATCCGAAGCATAGGGTACCCACCTTGGGTGTCTCCTCCTCTTCCGAGGGCTCCCCTGAAGTTTCAGGGAACCCCCTAGGTAAAGAAAGTGCAAGAGGAAGCACATAGCCTCCCCCGAGTCTGTCACGTCAGACACCGACTTGGATGAGTCGGAGGGTTTCCCCATCTCCCCCTCTGAGGATGTCTCTTTTTCAGACATCCTAGAGATCCTTAAACAGAGGGGAAATTGGTCCACTCTCAAACCTTCCGAGGACGAGTCGGTTTACCTTGACGCTTTTGGATCTCGCCCTTCCACCTCCTGGATGTCTCCCCCTTTCGACCCACTAATGGAGGTAGTGGCTAGAAAGGCGTGGGCAGCTCCTGATTCAATGGAACCTACCCCTAGGAGGCCTTCTAAATTTATTTCTGCACCAGAGGACAAGTCCTTTCTCACCAAAGGCATTTCAGTTGATGCTATGGTGGTAGCAGCAGCCACTAAGAAGGAATTGGCTGATCCTTCTGTACCTGTTCATCCTCCTAACAAAGAGTCCAGGACCATGGACGGGTACGGCAAGTGGACATTTGCTTCAACGACCTTTACTATGCGATCGCTGAACTATTTATGTCATTTCATCCGCCTTCAGAGAGACCTGCTCAAAGAGCTGGGTGAAACGGTACAGGATCCTTCTGCTGCGGGGTATCAGGACAAGATAAACTCCCAGCTAGTCACCCTGAACTTCATTGTTAACTCCTCCATGCGGCTTATCTCTTACGCAGCCGATGGAGCGAGTAGGGCCGCTGGCACAGGTGTTGCGTTGAGACGTCACGCTTGGATGCGACTCTGTAACTTTGCTGATCCCTTCAAGGCATCCTTCACCAACACCCCCTTTGAAGGTTCGGAATTGTTTGGACCTCAGGTGAAGAATACCCTCACCAGATGCGAGCAAGATGGTAAGACTCTCTCTGCCGTGGGAGTCCATTTTTCCACACCTTCTAGACCTTATCCTAAGGGACAGAGGGGTGGAAAGATGTGGTTCCGCAAACCACAGGGAGTCGCGCTTGCCACACGTGGTGATTTTCCCTCCAGAGGCAGAGGGGGGGAATAATAACAGACGCCGCCCCAGGGGCAGAGGGGGTCCACAGAACCAGGGTTGCAGGGAATCTTTCCCTGACCAGCCCTTTCAGCATCCCTGAGAAGCTGCCCGACTGTCCGCCTTCGGAGGCAGTCGGGGGAAGATTATCTCTGTACCCGGAAGCCTGGCAATCCCTCTCCCAAGACACATGGGTACAGAAGATCATATCCGAGGGTTACAAAATTCCCTTCACTTCCCCTCCGGTAAAACTGCCAAGACCCCTAGGATCCGGAATCTACTCCAGATTCTTTTTGGTACCAAAAAAGACTGGAGACTGGAGACCCATTTTGGACCTCAGCAGATTGAACAACTCTGTACAAAAGACAAAATTTCGGGTGGTAACACTGCAGTCCATTCTACCCTTTTTGGGCAGAGACAACTGGATGTGCTCCTTAGACCTCCAGGATGCATACTATCATATAAAGATACACAGGCGCTCCAGGAGGTTTCTCCGCTTCCGGCTGGGAGCCAGTCATTATCAATTCAGAACTCTGCCCTGTGGTCTCACCACAGCCCCCTGGGTGTTCACCAAATGCGTGGCAGTGGTCATGGCTCACCTGAGACAAAAAAGATTCCATGTGTTTCCATATCTAGATGACTGGCTCATTTCCGCTACCACCAAGCAGCATCTTATAATGGCCTAGGTATTTCTATAAATTTTGCAAAGTCCTCCTTGTCGCCTTGTCAATGTATAAACTTTATAGGCGCCGTATTAAACACCACAGAAATGTCTGCAACATTTCCACCTCAGAGAGTGTCAGACATAGGGCGGAATGTTCAGTCCCTGTTTCAGCCCAACAGAGTTCAAGTCAAGCTAGTATTGAAAGCGTTAGGCCTCATGACAGCGGCGATTCTTCTACTCTCCTTAGCCCGCTTCCACATGAGGCTCCTTCAGTGGATGCTGTTTTCTCAGTGGTCCTTTCAACAGCTACCAATGACTCACAATATTTTGATAACCCCTTCTTGCAAGAATCATGGTTCAGAATTGTTTGGACCTCAGGTGAAGAATACCCTCACCAGATGCGAGCAAGATGGTAAGACTCTCTCTGCCGTGGGAGTCCATTTTTCCACACCTTCTAGACCTTAAAAAAAAACAAAAAGTGGAAAAACGGAAACAACCCACAGGTGACCGCACGGGCTGTTTATTGAAATAATTGTCAGTAAGCGCTTTCGGTGAAAAAACGTAACTCCACCTTCATCAGACTGAAAAATTTACAAGTGCAAAGACCTTAGTTAAATATCACATTTGAAAATCCATCAACCAGTAAGAACACTTCCACCAATTAATACGTCATTCATTCTATTGTTCTCTAAAAGAAACAAGATTGTCTTGTTTTACTAAACACCATGCTATCAATTTTTCTACCAAAATTAGTAAAACTAATAATTCCTAAAATCAGCGTGCTCCAAAAGGAAACCTAAATATTATTTATATATAAACAAGTTACATATACACCACATATTAAAAACACTGTTGTATTATTTTAAAACTTTGGATAAGTGTTTTATATTACCTATATTCAACTATATATATGTGTATGTCTGTATGAGATTCATAATTATTATAATCAATCCCATATACTCACTGTATATATGTGTATGTAATGGTATAAATATACTATTATTATTATAAAAATCTAAAATGATGTAATATGATATAATCAAATGTAATGAAATATAATATAATATATATATATATATATATATATATATATATATATATATATATATATGTATGTGTGTATTTTATATAATTATTGTAACTTGAAATAATAAAATATAATATAATATACCCACTGCCCCTTTACAAAAGAATGATGTTTGTGTGGTACAAGAAACCTTTTCACATTATTTACTGCATTCATAAAACTGATGATACCATTAATCACTAGCCCTTTTTATTTTAAAAACAAAACTTAACTTTTTGCCTTTGAACTTTCCATTAATTTGTATTTTTATTTTATCTTTTTAAAGCCCTAAGCTTAAGAATGCATTTAGACCTTATCCTAAGGGACAGAGGGGTGGAAAGATGTGGTTCCGCAAACCACAGGGAGTCGCGCCTGCCGCACGTGGTGAATTTCCTCCTAGAGGCAGAGGGGGGGAATAATAACAGACGCCGCCCCAGGGGCAGAGGGGGTCCACAGAACCAGGGTTCCAGGGAATCTTTCCCTGACCAGCCCTTTCAGCATCCCTGAGAAGCTGCCCGACTGTCCACCTTCGGAGGCAGTCGGGGGAAGATTATCTCTGTACCCGGAAGCCTGGCAATCCCTCTCCCAAGACACATGGGTACAGAAGATCATATCCGAGGGTTACAAAATTCCCTTCACTTCCCCTCCGGTACAACCGCCAAGAACCCTAGGATCCGGAATCTACTCCAGATTCTTTTTGGTACCAAAAAAGACTGGAGACTGGAGACCCATTTTGGACCTCAGCAGATTGAACAACTCTGTACAAAAGACAAAATTTCGGATGGTAACACTGCAGTCCATTCTACCCATTTTGGGCAGAGACAACTGGATGTGCTCCTTAGACCTCCAGGACGCGTACTATCATATAAAGATACACAGGCGCTCCAGGAGGTTTCTCCGCTTCCGGCTGGGAGCCAGTCATTATCAATTCAGAACCCTGCCCTTTGGTCTCACCACAGCCCCCTGGGTGTTCACCAAATGCTTGGCAGTGGTCATGGCTCACCTGAGACAAAAAGGATTCCAGGTGTTTCCATATCTAGATGACTGGCTCATTTCTGCTACCACCAAGCAGCATCTTATAATGGCCTAGGTATTTCTATAAATTTTGCAAAGTCCTCCTTGTCGCCTTGTCAATGTATAAACTTTATAGGCGCCGTATTAAACACCACAGAAATGTCTGCAACATTGCCACCTCAGAGAGTGTCAGACATAAGGCGGAATGTTCAGTCCCTGTTTCAGCCCAACAGAGTTCAAGTCAAGCTAGTATTGAAAGCGTTAGGCCTCATGACAGCGGCGATTCTTCTACTCCCATTAGCCCGCTTCCACATGAGGCTCCTTCAGTGGATGCTGTTTTCTCAGTGGTCCTTTCAACAGCTACCAATGACTCACAATATTTTAATAACCCCTTCTTGCAAGAATCATCTCTCCTGGTGTATGGTTTCCCCTCAGCTTTTTCAGGGCAGACCCTTTGCCCCCCCCAGTTGCCACGGTGACAACGGATGCCTCCCTGATCGGGTGGGGGGGCATTATCAGGGCAGGACGGTCCAGGGCACATGGCGACAATCAGAACGCCACCTGCACATAAATGTCCTGGAGATGAGGGCGGTGCTTTTGACATTGCAAGCCCTTCAGAGCTCTCTTCCCACAGGGACTATAGCAATTCAAACGGACAATATGTCTGTAGTGTGGTACATAAACAAGCAGGGCGGAACAAAGTCCTACCCCCTATGTCGAGAAGCACTCAGACTTTGGCAATGGGCGATTTCCTCTCAACGGTTTCTGATAGCAACGCACATCCCCGGGAAGTCCAACGTCATAGCGGACAAATTGAGCAGAACTATCCTCGTGCCTCACGAGTGTTCTCTAAATCAAGCGGTAGCAGACAGAATATTTCAGAAATGGGGCCAGCCTTGCTGCGATCTTTTCGCAACTCCTCAAAACAGCAAGTGCCTCGACTTCTTCACACTCTTTCCTCTACCAGGCCATCCCCCCAGAGACGCTCTTGTTCACGATTGGCCCCGGGGTCTTCTATATGCCTTTCCTCCCTTGCCATTGATCCCGCAATTAATTCAGAAAGCAACTGCATTGAGATCCAAAATTATCCTCATTGCCCCGTTTTGGCCTCAACAAGTATAGTTTCCGTTTCTGCACAGTTACCTACTGGATCAGCCTTGGCATCTGGAACCCCTTCCGGATCTGTTGATCCATCTCACGGGCAAGCTGCATCAGTCTCTTCATTCCCTCAACCTCACAGCTTGGTTGCTCCACTTCCCCTTATTTCTCCTCCTGTTCGTGATATCATTCTGGCTTCCCATAAGTCCAATACTAGGAAGACGTATGCGAGTAAATGGAAGCGTTTTTCGCATTGGGCACAAACTAAGTCCCTAGATCCTTTCCATGCACCCATTCATAAGGTTCTAGATTTTCTGGCGGAGCTTTTTCATTCAGGGTCATCGTCGGCCACTAGCAGGGTACAATTAGCGGCCATTGCTAATTTTCATGTTGGGCTCTCAGAAGCAAATATTATGTCCCACAAATTTTGTAAAGCCTTCCTCAAGGGCATCTTTTTGCTTAGACCTCCAGTTAAAGATCCACCTCCAAAATGGGATTTGAATTTAGTTCTAACCTCATTGATTCTGCCTCCTTTTGAACCTGCAGCTTCTTGCTCCCTCAAGCTTCTTTCTTGGAAAACTATGTTTTTAGTAGCCATAACATCTGCCAGAAGGGTATCGGAACTTCAAGCTTTGTCTGTCTTTGTCTGTCTGTCCCCCTTATTTGGTCTTTCACAAAGACAGGGTAACTCTCAGAACAAACCCTTCCTTCCTACCGAAAGTGTCCTCGGAAGCAAATCTAAACCACTCCATTGACTTGCCTGTCTTCTTCCCAGACTATACCAACAGGGCTGAACAGAAATTACGTTCATTAGATGTTCATCGCCAATTACGGTATTATCTAGACAGGACAAAACAACTCAGTCAGACCAGCTCTTTCTCTCTTATGCTGCAGGAAAGAAAGGGCTTCCGGTATCGAAGGTTACTCTTTCCAGATGGTTGACATCTATTATTACCTTTGTCTATGAGTTGAGACACAGGCAACTTCCGTCTAGGCCTAAGGCTCATTCAACCAGGGCACTATCAACATCAACGGCATTTCAAGCAAGGTTACCACTAGATACCATATGTGCAGCAGCTACATGGGCTTCCAAACATACCTTTATTGCCCATTACAAACTTGATATAGCCTCCAGAAATAGAGCTGACTTTGGTTCCACCGTACTCAGGAGTCTGTTCCATTGAGCCACCCAGGACTAAAATGCCAGGGACGCTGTCCCATCCAGCAAGAATGAAGGCGAGAATGACAACTTAATATTAAGAAGTTATGTTCTTACCATAACGTTCCATGTTAGTTGTCTTCTTCTCGTCTTCTTTCTTGCGTCCCTCCCTCCTGCCCCCTAGCCTGGATAGACTTCAGGTTTCTGAGTCCTTCCATTTCTGGAGATATAACATGTTACTAGCAGGGAGCCCGTACTTGCAAATGAGGATTATGATATTATGATATTATATTTATACTATGTCTTAGCTTCCAAATGAGATCTGGGGAGTTAGCGCATGGTATTGTGGGTTATAGGGCTGCCTCGAGCCGGTAAAAATAGCTCTCGAGCTATAGTATAGGCCGAGTCGGGAGCCGAGGATCGGCTCCGAACCCATCCAGCAAGAAAGAAGGCGAGAAGAAGACAACTAACATGGAACGTTATGGTAAGAACATAACTTCTTATTATATCGCATGGATCTCTATGGACAGTCCTAATTACTTTATCAAACTTCTGACCTTTTGGGTTTTATTGACCTTCTGCAGTCTATTTCTTTCATTGATCTTAATAGGTCTTAAATTAAGCAACTCTTCTCTTAGCTCATTTTCTTCTAAACATTCTTCTTCTATGTAATGCTTTAAAGGTATTTATTGTATAAATAAATACATATGTTTATTTGTAGTTTTTCACAGTTTTTCATGTGCAAGTATTTATTTTTCTTTTATCTAATTCTTGTCTTAATCTTTCTTCTTATCCTTTGTCTGAAAATTCTGGGCTCCTTGCATAATAATAGCAATACATAATTTCTTCCTTATCTTCAGCAGTCCAGTTTGTCATCCTTATGCCTCTTTTTCGGCCTCTCAGATTTTTTTGTGGACTAGTTCTTTCTGCCACAGAGAGGGTAGGGGTGGCATCCTCTTCTCGGGAAGGTCAACTGGATGTGCTCAGTGTATCTCAAGGATGCCTACTACCACATCAAGATAGCAAGGCAGTCTAGAAGATTCCGGCATTTCAGGCTGGGAGCCAGTCATTTGCTATTTTCAGTTTCAAGCCTTGCCATTTGGTCTCCCCACTGCTCCCTGGGTGTTCAAATGCGTGTCATTGATAGCAGCCTAGCTCTGATTGCATGGCTTTTGTGTCTTTCTATGCCTGGATGACTGGCTTCTCACAACAGCTTCAAAAGGGTCATTGATCCAGGCAAAGCACTTCTTGAACCATTGTTGTCTACCTTAGGGATCACTGTCGAACTTTGAGAAATCAAATCTAGAGCCTGTTCAACTTCGAGTTCATCGTATGCCATCTGGCTACCACCATTCAGATTACCAGGCTACTTACACCATGTGTGAATTTGATCCAAATACACAAGTCAGGTTCTAGCCCTTCAAAGGCCTCCTGCTTCTCTTCTGCTATGTTTCTTAGGCCTTATGGCTACAGCCATACTATTCGTTCCAGTGGCCAAATTTTTCATGAGGGTGCTACAGTGGACTTTTTCCATCCAATGGTCCTTGACAACACACCCAATAGAGTTTTCATTTTTCTGACAAACATATTGACATCAGACTGTTTGGAGGAAGACGTCCAAACTAGTGGTAATAGGTTGACTCTTTGTTCTTCCCAAGCCCGTGGCCATGGTTACCACAATCACATCCCTTTGAAATGCCACACCCCCACCCCAAGAGGGAAGATGGTCCAAGTACCTGTTCCCCATCTGAGGCTATGTTCACCTTAGTGTCTTGGAGATGAGAGCTGTCCTCCTTACACTGCAGGCCTTTCAGGACCGTCACCCAAGGGTATAGTAGCTATAGAAATCGATATTATGTCTGTGGTCTGATGTATAACAAACAAGGGGGAATCTGGTCCTAATCCCTGTGTCAAGAGACCATGAGAATTTGGCAATGGGTGATGCTCTCACAACACTCTGATAGCAATGCACATTTCCTGGAGAACCAACATACTGATAGATAGTCTCAGCAGGATCATTTTGATGCCTCATGAGTGGTCCTTCACTCCTTCTGTGGCAGCACTGATCTTCACCCAGTGAGGCCAACTTTACTTCCACCTTTTTTGCTGCTCTGCTAAGCACATAATGCAGCAGCTATTTTGCCCTGGGCCGTCCCTGTGGACACTGTTCTGCATGCTTGACCTATGCTCCTGTACACTTTTCCTACTACACCTCTGATCACTAATTTTGTACAAAGAGCTGTCTGTTGCAGAGTGACAGTGATACTCACTGCTTCCTTTTAGCCATGACAATTTCTGTGGCCCTCATCTAAAATACCCATACAGGTTACTGGACTTTGATTCTGTATCTGATTTCTCATCCATTAAGTCAACCTCACTGGAACCTAAAATGCATTAAATTAATCACCTGCTTTCTCTATTTCCAGTGATGGCCAGAGATCCCAAGCTTTTTAAAAGAGTTGTTCACATCCATTCACCTTCCACTAAAAGTATACTTTAGCAAATCAAAAAGGTTTTCTTTATAGGCTGTTTCTAAAAACCTAGACCTCTTTTCAGCTGCCCTAACTGGCATCCTAGATTACATTACTTATCTGGACTTTTTTAATCTAGTTCTAGTTACTTCACCATCAAGATTCAGTTCGTGGCCATTTCCAACTTTCATATTGGTGAAGGACAGATACCTTTGGCATCTCTATGACAATGTAAACCCCTTTTGAAAGGTACATTTTTACTGAGACCTCTGAATAGGTATTCTTTCCCTCTCTGGGACGTTGCCATAGTTCTACAAGATTTGACTTCTACATCCTTTCAAGCCTTCCGGTACAGTTGATTTAAAGCTCCTTTATTGGAAATTACTCTTTATGGTGGCTTTCACTACAGCTAGAAGAGTTACAGAGCTTCAGACATTATTCAGAGTACCGTTTTATTTGTTTTTCTACAAGGACTGGGTTTCCTTGTGCCCTAATCCATCCTTTCTTCCCAAATTGGCATCATAACCTAATTTAAATTGGTGTATTCAGCTGCCTGTCGTCTTTCTCAATTTCAGTAACAAATGAGAGTTTAGATGAGCATCATCAACTCAGATTCTACTTCGACAGACCAAACATTTCAGAAAGTCTAATCAGTTGTATTTTTTAAATGGAAATCAGTCTCCAAGATGACCTTGTTTAGACAGTTATCTGATTGTATCTCCTTCGTTTACTTAAAATAAGGATTGTCTCTTCCCTGCAAGCATAAGACACAGTCCATTAAGGCAGTTGCCACTTCTGTAGCCTTCTTTGTCATGCCTTCTTGGATGAAATTTGTTCAGCAGAAACATGGTCAAGGACTCATACCTTTGCCCATTACAAGCTAAACATTCAGTCCAGGTCTAGATCTGCCTTTGGCTCCACTATGCTATAGAACATTCTCTTTTAGTACTATCCTGTTTGACTGGCTGGGGACTGAATCCCACTGGCTGAGATGGATGGAAAAGACAACATCAGATGCAAATGTTATGTACTGACAATGCTAGAGCTGTGTTGTCTTCTTCTGTCCATCTCAAACATTCTTGCCACCATTTCCCCCTTAACAAATTGTTGTGTTGTCTTAGTATATACCTCTTAGGAGGTCTTGCTGACAAGTCTGATAACTTGTTGGGACCTTATGGTTTCTTTTCATAATGTTTCTATCATAAGTGGCCTGCTTTCCCCTTCAGTTTTGTGTGTTTATATGCATAAGCTTCAAACTTGATCTGAGTAGTAGTAGATTCGCAGGGAATTATGGGTGAGGAAGTGGAGCTTTGGAGCTGAAGTCTTTATATACCCGGCATCCGATCCAGTCAGATCTGAGGGACCCACAAGTTGAAATGGATGGATGAAGACAGCATGGCTCGAGCATTATGGCAAGTACTCAGTTTTACATTTTTATAAATTATCCAAACCAAAGGACAAAAAAAGTCATGTAGACAGAATGTTACACACTTCTCATACATTTCTAATAAAGTAGCAGGTTTACTAGGTTTTATCAGTTTTCATGGGTTTTGGCTACATTTGATTGCTTCTTAAAGGTTTAAAATTGAATTTCCTTGATAAAGAAAAAAATTGAAATGAAGTGAGTAAAAATCAGACTTTTACGATCTAGAGAGTAAGAAGAGTTAAATGACAAGAGAGACTAAGCATTTTTTAATTTTTAACCCTTTTAAAGTTTAACCATTATTCCTAAAGCATTTACAAGCAACTTTCTTGAAGAGGTGCTCAGAAAGAGACTTCTTAAACTTGGTAAGAATATCTTTATGCCTTGTTTCAAGCTGGTAGTTTGTTTCAATAAGCTGGGCATGTTCATGAGAAGATTTTTTTCACCAATGACGTTTTTAAATGGGGAATGGTTGACTGATATTAAGTTCTCCTGAGGATTTCTTAGGGAGTAGGCCTCATCCCTGATTGACAGGTTTGACCGTTTTCTTTTCTGAGGGTGTCTGTAGCCATCATTTAAAATTTTATATTGTAAGGTACATAGAAGATAAGTGGACCTTTCAGTAATGGGTAGCCAATGTATGTCATTTAGAAGGTTGCAGTGACGTACTTGGGTGTTAGCAAGTAGGGCAGTTCTGGCAATTTTATTCTCAGTGATGTGTAGTCTGAGTGCTATCACTAGAGTACAAAGAGAATATAGAAAGAAAATGTTCTAATTTAGGGTGAAGGATATTCTTGGCCAGTACTTTGAAGACAGTAGAAGATAGCAGATGTGATATTCTATAGCAGTGTTTTAGTTGTGAGAGGTCATTATTAATGATATTATCAGTGTGGGTTGTCAAGCTTAATGCAGAGTCAAGGATTAGGCCTAAGTATTTGTACTTAGCTATAAATTAAATAATATTTTTGCTATTGCCTGAGATAGTAAGTAGATTAAGTTGAGGAGCTCTGCAAGGGGAGGAAAATAAGCACAATATTTTTAATTAATTAACTAATTGTGGTTAATTTGACATTTAGTTTGTTTAGACCATTTACAAAGATCAGAAGAGGACGAATGAAGTTGAGATTGGACTGTGGGTCATCTTTTTGCCTGGAATAATGAAATATCATCTGAATGAAGGGTCAGGTAAGGCATCAGTAATATAATTAACGAATAAAGAAAACAGCAATGGGTCTAGAACAGAGCCTTGGGGAGCACCTTTAGGATTCCATTAGTGGACAATTTGTTGTTGGAGTAAACTTAAAAGGTCCTGCCTGTCAAGGTAGCTATGGAACTAGGCAATGACATTTTCTGCCAAGTTGAATTTTTGTAGCTTAGCAAGTAGAATTCTGTGGTCAAAAATTTCAAAAGCACTAATCATGGCCACAAAAATTCTGGCTCTAAGGGAGAGTATCATTTATGTTTCAATGGAGTGTCAGATGCTGAGAGTATAGTGGTTATTGTGCTAAAACCATTTCTGAAGCCATGCTGTCTGTCAGATGGAACCTGGTAGCTATTAAAATGTTTAAGCCGTTGTTTATGAAGAAGATTTTCAACATTTTTGCAGGATGGCAAATAGTGGAGATAGATTGATGGTCTTTATGGGGTTTTGGCTGAGGTATCTTAGGAAGAGGTATAATGATAACATGTTTCAGGACTGGTGGAAAACATCATGTGGTGTAAGTGAGATGTTAAAAATATAACTTAGGGGATTGGCTATTTTGTCTATTTACACTTTGTCTCCTTCTGCCATGTTAACCACTAAGCCTCCCAAACTGAACTGGAGCCCATTGTACCCAATGCAGTGCAATGAGTCCCGATGTAGGGGATCCCTCAGATCCTCTAGGGTGAACCATTTGGGAGCCTATCATCCTGTGTGGCTTCAGCAGCATCCTGGCGACTGAAGGCATTTTGTATTTTAAGTCCCTCACCCCTTAGAGTGGTGATAATGTGGGCACTTGCGTCACCACAAGGACCACATATGCTCCATTATCTGTATGTGTATGCTCTTACACAGGCACAGACAAAGGTTGCCATCACTGGCTTAGGTGGTTACAGTCATATTTTCTCCTAAGTGCTCCCTCTATTTCAGACCCTTTCTTTACCACCAGCAGAAGTCTGGTCATGTTTGGAGCAGCAGACATGGCTGACCCATCCTTCCTCCCTACACTGCCAAGTGTCCAAGCTGGTATTAGAACTTTGACTGCCTGGGCAAGAGCCATGGTCTTATCCTTCTGTATCACTGGTGCAGATGTATATAGTAACATACTGCATAATGCATAAGTACAGCAGTAGATCAGGAACTGACTAAAACTCATATTTTAGTTAAAAGTAACAAAAATAATGGTTAACGTTTGCATGGGCAAACTGTTTGTTTGTGTATAGTAAGCTGGAAGAATAAAAGAGATATAGAAATATTTTATGAATAAAGAGGTAAAAGATGAAGAAGAAGAAGAAGAAACCATATTTAGAGGCAAGCAACAATAGAGATAGCAGAATGTTGATATACAAGGTTGAAGGTGAGATAAAATGAAAGGAATGGCCAATACAGCACCCAAAATAAAATGATAAAAGGAAAGACAGCCCAGAACTATGTTTTTTTGAACTCCACAGAAAATTCACAAAGCAGCTGACTCTTTACTTATCTTTGACCTACACAACCATTCCACCTTCAAATACCGAGGACTGTGACTTGATCAGTCACTGAACTTCCACTTCCACATAGACAAAGTGAGAGCCAAAATAAACTACCTGAGCCAAAAATATCTCCCCTTTTCTATCCCAACCAGCCAGAGCAGCCATTGGCAAAGGAGTTCACCTTTCTCAACTTGAATATGGGATGTTAAGTTGTCAATCTCGCCTTCATTCTTGCTGGATGGGTTCGGAGCCGATCCTCGGCTCCGACTCGGCACTTGCTAAGCTCGAGAATCACTTTTACCAGCTCGAGGCAGCCCTATATCCCATGATGCAAGGCGGTAATTACCCAGATCTCGTTTGCCGCTTCGCTCATGAGGTCACCTTTTTTACCAGCTCCTGGTAAGTGAATTTTCATTACTCTTTTCAGAGATTTAACTACCCCAGTTTTTAAAAAATTTTATTCCCTTTTATAGTCAATAGTCCTCGATTCACTTAGACCCTATTCCCTTTACTTTTTCTCGATCCCTTTATAATTTTTCTGTCAGTCAGGCCTTTGGCCTTCCCCTCCTAAACAATTCCTGTCAGGATTTTTTGTTAGGTGTGTCTGTGTTTTTGTTTAATTAGTGTATTTAAGGACTGGGTGTGTGTGTGATTGTGTTTAAACTCAATCATGTCAAAAGACACTAGGGTCTCAGGTTTTAAGAAGTGTGACTCGTGCTGTCAGAAGATGTCTCTGACAGACGGTCACACTTCTTGTATTTATTGCCTGGGACCCCTACACCTGCAGGACTCCTGTGCTATTTGTCATTCTTTCAGCCAGAGAGTCCAGCAGGAGCGTAGAAATAAGTTGATCCTCAGGGGTCTCCTTAAGCCTGAGAGCTCCCCGGCTAAGGTCGGTTCCGGGAAGCCCTCTAAGCCACCCAAGACCCAGACTTCGGTGTCCAAGTCTGTGGCCTTGGTTCCGACTCCTCCATAGTCAATATTGGCTCCGTCTGGAGCCGATCCTTCCTCCTTGGAAATTTCTGTATCGGCGCCGATCGGTACCGATACCCTGGCTTCGGCATCCGTGTCGGATCCGGCTGGAGCCGATACCCTAGCTTTGAAGCATGTTTCAGCTCCGGCTGGAGCCGAGACCTCTCTACCTCAGCTTGGAGCCGATAAGCTGTCGGCTCCAACTGGGACCGAAGGTTCGTCGGCTCCGATGGCTCCGTCGAGGAAGAGGTCTAGATCTCCTTCACTGGAGTCTATCCACTCTGCTCCGGCCTCCACCTTACTTTCGGAACGGAGCCATCGGAGCCGATCATCAAGGTCTTCCAGACTTTCAGACCACGACTTGGAGAGAGTGGTGAGTAGACTACTAAAATCACAGGCATTGGCCCAGATGCTCCATAGCCCGTCTCAGCAGACGACCGCTATTCCACACCCTCCTGAGATTCCTCCTTCGACTCTTCTTCAGAGCTCGGAGCCGGAGATTATTGGTACCGTGACTGTTGCGGCTTCGGAGCCGATTCCACACCTTTCGGCTCCGTCGTCTTTGACTCCTATCTCCTCCTCGAGACCTTCCTTGGAGGGATCCGGTCGTCGGGTTTCCCTGGTCGGTTCCGAGGGGGCGAGTGGCATCGGACCCTTGTCCGACCCCGCTCTCCCTCTCGGGGCTTTGGCCTTGGTGAGCTCGGCGCCGACATCTGCTTCGGAGCCTTCCCTTTCGGTGGGGCAGGGGGTCCTTGTTTCTTCAGAGCGGAGTCTCTCGGCCCTCCCTGGGAGGGGAGCCTTCGAGGTGATGAGGAGTGTGCTAGCCCCCGAGCTTAGTCAACAGTCAGTTCCTTTAGTTCCTCCCTCTACGGTGCCTGTAGATGTCTCTTCCCACTCTCTTGCTCCCGGACCCAGAGATCCATCGCCCCAGGTTTCCCCACTGGGAAGAACTTCCTCTTCTGAGGTTTCTCCTGATCCTTCAGGAGAGCCCCCGTGTAAGAGGACCTGCAAGAGGAAGCACTTAGACTCCCCTGAGTCTACGACATCAGATACCGACTTAGATGAGTCTGAGGGGTCCCCAAGATCCCCCTCTGAGGATGTCTCCTTTTCAGACATCCTAGAACTCCTAAAACAGAGGGGAAACTGGCCCTCCATTAATCCCTCTGAGGATGAGTCGGTATACCTGGAGGCTTTTGGATCTCGACCCTCCACCTCCTGGGTGTCTCCGCCTTTCGACCCCCTCATGGACGTGATAGCTCGAAAGGCGTGGGCATCTCCTGATTCTGTGGAACCAGTCCCCAGTAGGCCTTCTAAATTTATCACGGCCCCTACTGAGAAGCAGTTTCTTACGAAAGGTGTTCCAGTTGATGCCATGTTGGTGGCAGCCGCCACCAAAAAGGAACTTGCAGATCCTTCCATACCAGTCCATCCTTCTAACAAGGAGTCTAGGACCATGGACAGGTATGGTAAGCGGATGTTTTCTTCAGCGACCTTTGCTATGCGTTCGCTGAATTATTTCTGTCACTTCACCCGACTTCAAAGAGACATCCTCAAAGAACTGGGTGAGGTAGTACAGGATCCGTCAGCTGCTGGGGCTCAGGAGAAGATTGCCTCTCAGCTTGGAATCCTAAATTCCATTACTAACTCCTCCATGTGGCTCATTTCTTATGCAGCCGATGGGGCGAGTAGAGCCGTGGGAACAGGAGTGGCTCTTAGACGTCAGTCCTGGATGTGGCTTTGCAATTTCGCAGACCCCTTTAAGGCGTCCTTCACAAATTCTCCCTTTGATGGCACTACTTTGTTTGGGCCTCAGGTGAAGGACACATTAACCAGGTGCGAACAAGACGGCAAGACTCTTTCTGCCGTAGGAGTCCGTTTCTCCACCCCTTCTAGACCTTACCCCAAAGGTCAGAAGGGAGGGAAAATGTGGTTCCAAAATCTCAGGAGTCACGCCTGACGACGTGGTCAATTTACCCCCAGAGGCAGAGGGGTAATAACAACAGACACCGCCCTAGGGGCAGAGGAGGTCCGCAGAACCAGGGCAGCAGAGAGCCTCTCTCTGACAAGAACTTCCAGCATCCCTGAGGTGTTGCCCGACTGCCCACCCTTGGAGGCAGTCGGGGGTAGATTGTTGCTGTACCCAGAAGCCTGGCTTTCCCTCTCTCAAGACAGATGGGTACAGTCGATCATATCCGAGGGTTACAAAATCCCCTTCGAGGAAAGCCCCTTCCCTCAAAAAGGTTCCCTTCCAGACGTTCCACCCGGTCTAAGGGACATTGCGAAGCTAGAGATATCAAAGCTTCTCACAAAAAGGGCCATCCAACCAGTTCCAACAGATCAATTAGAATCCGGAATCTACTCAAGGTTTTTTTTGGTTCCCAAAAAGACGGGAGACTGGAGACCAATATTAGACCTCAGCAGACTGAACAAGTCTGTCAAAAAGACAAGATTTCGGATGGTCACACTTCAATCGATTTTGCCCTTCCTGGGCAAAAACAACTGGATGTGCTCCATAGACCTTCAGGATGCGTACTATCACATAAAAATCCACAGATGCTCCAGAAGGTTCCTCCGCTTTCGGCTGGGGACCAGTAATTTTCAATTCAGAGCCCTGCCCTTTGGTCTCACTACAGCCCCCAGAGTGTTCACCAAATGCATGGCAGTGGTCACGGCTCACCTGAGACGTCAAGGATTCCAGGTGTTTCCGTATCTAGACGACTGGCTCCTATCAGCCACCATCAGGCATCAACTTCTCCAAGCCAGAGATTATACTCTACGTCTCTGCGGTCAATTAGGAATTTCAATCAACTTCCAAAAGTCTTCCTTATCGCCCTGCCAATCTATTGCCTTTATAGGTGCAAATCTAGACACTACTCGGATGTCAGCAAACCTTACAAGTCAAAGAATCCTAGATATCCAAAACCACGTTCGGATCATCCTATCCAGCAAAAGGGTACAAGCCAGGTTGGTCCTGAAAGTGCTGGGCCTCATGGCAGCTGCCATCACACTTCTCCCTCTGGCCCGCTTTTACATGCGCCTCCTACAATGGATGTTGTTCACTCAATGGTCCTACCAGCAGCTCCCCATGCGTCACAAGATCCTGGTGACACAAACCTGCAAGAGCCATCTATCCTGGTGGACTTCTTCTCCCCTAGTCCATCAGGGCAGACCGTTTGTCCTTCCGGCCCCGGTAGCCACGGTCACTTCGGATGCCTCCCTGATCGGGTGGGGGGGGCATTATCAGGGCAGGATGGTTCATGGCACGTGGCAACGGTTCGAATACCACCTGCACATAAATGTCCTAGAGATGAGAGCAGTGCTTTTAATGTTGCAAGCCCTCAACGACTTTCTTCCCTTAGGAACTATTGCAGTTCACACGGACAACATGTCCGTGGTGTGGTACATCAACAAGCAGGGCGGAACCAAGTCCTATCCCTTGTGTCGAGAAGCTCTCAGACTTTGGCAGTGGGCGATCTCCTCTCATCGGTTTCTGGTAGCAACGCATATCCCCGGGAGAACCAACATAATAGCGGACAGATTGAGCAGAGCTATTCTCATGCCTCACGAGTGGTCTCTCAAACTTTCCATAGTGGAGGAGATTTTTCAGAAGTGGGGCCGCCCATGCTGCGATCTTTTTGCTACTCCCCAAAACAGCAAATGCCCACACTTCTTCTCTCTCTTTCCACTTCCGGGCCATCCCCCCAGAGACGCTCTTACCCAAGATTGGCCCCGGGGACTTCTTTATGCTTTTCCCCCCTTTCCGTTGATACCTCAAGTACTCCAGAAAGCTACCGTCTTGAGAGCCAAAATTATTCTCATTGCCCCTTACTGGCCTCGACAAATTTGGTTCCCGTTCCTTCATCGCCATCTCATGGTGCAGCCTTGGCATCTGGATCCAATTCCAGATCTTCTGACCCACCAGTTGGGTCAGCTGCACCGATCAGTTCGTTCCCTCAACCTCACTGCTTGGTTGCACCACTTCCTACATTAGCCAGGCTTCCTATGATCTCTAACCCCGTTAGAGATATAATAGTAGCTTCTCTAAAGTCCTCTACCAGGAGGATTTACTCTAGTAAGTGGAAACATTTCTCTTTTTGGGCAAAGTCTAAGAACATAGATCCTTTTACTGCCCCTATTCAATCGGTCTTGGACTTTCTTGCTGAAATTTTTCGCTCCGGTTCTTCTGCTTCCACAGTTAAGGTCCAGTTGGCAGCAATCTCTAATTTCCATGTCGGATTTGCAGACCACAATATCATGTCTCACAAACTTTGTAAAGCTTTTCTCAAAGGGGTGTTCCTTCTTAAGCCCCCTGTTACAGATCCTCCACCACAGTGGGATCTAAATTTAGTGCTGGCATCCTTGATTCTTCCCCCTTTCGAACCGGCTGCTACATGCTCATTAAAATGTCTTTCTTGGAAGACTCTCTTTCTAGTTGCTATTACTTCGGCTAGGAGAGTGTCGGAATTACATGCCCTCTGTGTTCGTCTCCCTTACTTGGTCTTCCACAAGGATAGAGTGTCCTTAAGAACCAATCCATCCTTTTTGCCCAAGGTTGCTTATAAAACAAATTTAAATCAATCCATTGACCTTCCTGTATTTTTTCCCAATTATTCTAACAGGGCAGAACAAAAACTACATTGTCTAGATGTTCATCGCCAACTCAGATATTATTTGGACAGAACAAAGCAATTTAGGAAATCTGATCAGCTTTTTCTTTCCTATGCTGAAAATAGGAAAGGTCTTCCTGTTTCTAAAGTAACCTTATCCAGATGGCTATCGTCCACCATTTCTGACATTTATCAGCTGAGGGGCAAACAGCTGATCTCAAAACCTAAAGCGCATTCTACTAGAGGTCTAGCCACATCTACAGCTTTTCAGGCTAGACTACCCTTGGACACTATTTGTGCAGCAGCCACTTGGGCCACTCCTCATACCTTTGTTTCTCATTACAAATTGGATTTGGCCTCCAGGGACAGGGCAAGTTTTGGTTCCACAGTTCTCAAGAGTCTGTTCCATTGAGCCACCCAGGATAGGGGTGCTAGGGATGCGGTCCCATCCAGCAAGAATGAAGGCGAGATTGACAACTTAACATTTAGAAGTTATGTACCTACCATAATGTTCCATGTTAGTTGTCTTCTCTCGCCTTCTTTCTTGCGTCCCTCCCTCCTGTCCCCCTAGCCTGGACAGACCTTGTTTTTCCCCTTCTCAGGGAGATTGTTCTCCCTTGGACACCAGTTAGCTTGGGATCTCTGTTACCTGGTTCCTCTTACAGTCTTCTAGGCTAATTATTCTGCTTTCCTTGTAGAAAGATTGCAGGCAGTTTTCCTCTAGATACCAAACGAGATCTGGGTAATTACCGCCTTGCATCATGGGATATAGGGCTGCCTCGAGCTGGTAAAAGTGATTCTCGAGCTTAGCAAGTGCCGAGTCGGAGCCGAGGATCAGCTCCGAACCCATCCAGCAAGAAAGAAGGCGAGAGAAGACAACTATAGGGCTGCCTCGAGCTGGTAAAAACCCACCAAAAACTTGGCATGCTCTATCGACACAATCGGTTCCTCACCTCTACTACTAAACTTACTCTTTCTACTTCCTTTCTCCTACCCTCCCTTCTCTATGGAGCCCCTCTTCTAACAAACCTACAGTCATCACTCAAAACCAAACTGTCCTCTTGTTACAATAAAATAGCCAGATTCGCTACTAGCAACAAATCCTCAACCCATCACTGTGAATCTCTTCACAAACTAAACTGGCTTGAACTTCCTAACTACCTCTCCTACACCCAGCTCACCTATGCTCATAAACTCATTTTCCAACCTTCCCTCTGTCCCTCTCTCCACTACCTTTAAAATGCATCACACACAAAGGCTTCTCAGATCTAACAATCAAAACCTTATAGAAGTGCACAGACCACTCCACCCCCCAGGACAATACCTCCTATCTCACTCTCTGGCACGCCTATGGAACTCCCCCCCCCCATTCGTACCACTTCTAGCCTCCCATCCTTTAAAAAATCACTCCACTCTTATCTAACTTCCACATGGGAATGCTCCTGCTCCCATCCCTCATGACTTACACTTACTTCTTCACTGTTCCCTTCCTTACTCTCTAATCCCAGGCTACAAATTCTTGTTTCCTTCTCTTATATAACTCCCTACTAATATCCAGCAATAAAAGTAAAAAAAAAAAAAAAAAAGTTTTAACTTTTGATTGAAACAATTTTTTTACCTATGTAGTCTTCATACATTTTATGTGTGTATATCAATTTAGTCTTGCTTCATATGTAACCTATGTAATCTATGTTTGTTTAATTAACCTGTGTGTAAATCTGTATGTGGAGCTTTTCTCCCCAGGACTCCATTGAAAACGGGTTCTTCTGGCCCAATGGACTATCCTGGTTAAACAACTGCAAATAAATAAATAAAATAAATAAACTAACATGGAACGTTATGGTAGGTACATAACTTCTAATTTCTGATTTTTGCTTCTTCCTCCAAGAAAAACATTGCCCCACTCCAGTCTATCTCTAACAGCATCTGGTAATTCATTACAAACTGTTGTGTCTGTGAGCATCACTGTATCACCCTAGAATAACTCAAATGGCTACCCATAAAACAAAGATCTATCCTACTTTTAGGATCTCAACAATACAAGCTACTCCAACTCTACACATTTACTCCCCTTGCAGCTAGACTTCAGAAAACATCTTATGCAGCCGGAGACACTACTCACAAGCCACATCAACTCTCATTATCCATAGAACCAAACTCCATAGCACTGCACATGCTTTCCTCAGACATCTACTCTTTGGCAAGCTCTCCCCATCTCCATTAAGGAAATCAACACATATTCCACATTCAGAATACAACTTAAAAAGCACTTCTCATCCAAGCCATATGTACATATAGGCTGATAGGCTCATAGGTGTGTACTAGGCTAACGACCAAGAGGACCCTTAGAAGCCTAGCTGTAGAACCCAAATGTTACCCACAAATTTGATTTATAGGTGTGATTTACTGACTGCCTCTATCCATCAGAAACATAGAAGCCAGACCAGGGGCAAATTTCTGATTACCCTTCCATTGGTCCAAGCTCTGCTTAAATAAAGAGAGAGAGGAATACTGCTTCATAAGGATGGGGAGCCGGTTCCAGAGAATGATAATTCTCTGAGAAACGTATCTGTCTCTCCAACGTGTTCTATTTATGTTGCAAGCAAAATTTAGGTCTTTTTTATTTGGTTTACTATCACATGTTCATTTATCTTTTAGACGAACAAACTATGTGCAAAAACCAGATAGTGGAACCGTTAGGGCAATTACTGGAATGCCGAAGCTGACAAGAGCGAATGGCCGCTGTTGTCAGCTCCAACATTGCGGTGCAGATTGCACTATAGTGGGGATGGGGAAATGTACCCTTACCCTCACTGTAGTGCGATCTCCGAGTTTGTATATATAAGTAGGGGGGTGGGGGGGCTTGCCCCCCTGCAAAAAACAGTTGTAGTATGTTGGGTGGGTAGGAGCATTTCAGTGTAGTCGACATTTTCAAAATTCGACTGCACTAAAATGCTCGGTTCGACGTTTACACTGTTCGGTGTACAGATTTCCGAACATTTGGTTCGAACATCTGTACATTCAAACAGTGTCATGTCGAACATGTGATAGTAAACCCTTTTAATCTTGTAGTTGTGGTGCTGTTTATTTTGCAGATATGCAAAAGATTCATCAAAACAGGGTCCAGGGTTGCCTTGTATACCAGGCAACGATCATCTCTCAGAAGTCTCTATTATACTGAGTAAAGAGACAGGGTGTTGAGTCTATCTGTGTAGGACATTGTGTTCACCCTCTGTATTCTTTTTGTAAGGAACCTTTGTGGACGTTCCAGTTACTGCATGTGTCTGGTCAGGTACATACTGAAGGGGGCATTATACTCTCTGATGGGCCTGATGAGGGCTGAGTACAGTGGTATGATGACTTTCTGGACCTAGATGCCATGCCATTTCTTATAAGTTAAGCAACACAGAAGGATTTTCTTACTGCGTTGGGCATATGTTGGTTACTGTCTACATGACTTTCCAGATCCCTGACTAGTGACTCAACTTTTAATGGTGTATTATTGATGATGTAGTTATTCGGAGTAGCAGACTTCCCAAAAGGTACTATAATGCTTATCTTAGTATTGAGTTTGAAGCCATGGCTTTTGCACCAAGCGTTCGTCTGTATTAGACGTTCCTGAATGGTATTCCTGTCTTGGGGGTATTCAATGACTGTACCCAATTTGCAGTCATCTGAAAACTTGGTTAGCCAAAGGCCTTTGACATTGGCTTTGACATCTGAGACCGAGAAGTAGACAAAGAAGAGTGGGCCTAGCAGAGAGCCCTGGGTGAATTCACTGCTGACTGGCCTCTTTGTGGAGGTGGCTTCACTGATTCTAACCTCTTGGGTCCTGTTGGTGAGCCAACTAGCTATCCAGCATGTTATAAAGGGGTATATACCTAATTGTATAAGTTTGTTGAAAATGCCCAAATGGGGTATTGTAATAAAATGCCTTAACCAGATATAGGTAGGCAGAATGCCTAGTTTTCCCCTCATCCATTGCCTTAGTGACTTTTTCAAAGAAGTTCACCAGTAAACATGACCTTCCTTTGACAAAGGCAAACTGGGATGGATCCAGTGTCTGGAGATCTCCTATGCCCTTGTTGATAATTTCCATGATAATTTATTCTATGGCTTTGTAAATAAGACTAGTCAGACTAATGGGTCTGTAGTTTCCAGGATCTGTTGAAGACCCTCCCTTATGAAGGGGGATGACCTTCACAGTCCTCCATTCATATGGCACAAAGCTTGTTTTAAGACTGTAGTTAAATAATGACACCAGGGTTCTTGAGCCATATTTTAGACTATTCAGGAGGCATCCTGGGATGTGTTCTTGACCTTAGTGAGTGCAGCCAATACATGCTCCCTAATTATAGTTGGAGGGATTATGTTTGAGGGTTTTATTGGGGGGATGGTTGAGATGAGGTGGGGTAAAGTTGGAATTGAATTTGTCTGCTAACAGGTTCTTTATATCACCAGGATCAGTAAATGTAGCACCACTAACCACTAGTTCAGCACATTGCTTTGTGCTGCCCTTGAGGTTTTTGACATAGCTGTGTAGAAGGCCTTATGGTGAGCTTTCACCTGGGAGGATGTCTTAACCTCAGAGTTGGCTTTTGCTTGAAATAATTAGCCCTGTTAGTTGTCTATTTACTTTGATGAGCGAGTTTTTATCTTTATGGGGATTACTCTTCCTGATGTTTGCCATAATTTTTCCATTTTGTTGTATATCCTGTTTAATTTGGGATGCCACCAGTGCAGTTTGTTTCTGGGACTAGTTCTGGGCTTACTTCTGGTAGATACAGCAGCCTCTGTGCAGCCACTGACATGGTTGTACAGAGTTTCTGCAGTTCAGCATTGGCTGGTGTATTCTCAGGGTTTGGAAGGGCATTGAAGTGACAAACCATCACTTAATAGGTAATTTGTTGTGGAATAGTTCCTAACTGTTAACTGGTTTTATTGGCATTGTAGAGGTTGGTTTTGAAGGAGACAGCTTTATAGTCGGACCTTACCAGGGAGGAAGAGACATGGGGAGGTGCAGCAACTGCCATATTTGTGAGCAGGAGTTCCAGTATGTTGGAGCCTGTAGTGGGTCTATTCACTATTTGGTCAAGAGTGTTAGTATCTACGAAGTCGAGGAATCTCTGTGCCTGTAGATTTGAGGCTGTATAGGAGTCCCAGCCTATAGACAGGAAATTAGTCTCCCATGAGTGAGGTGTTAGGTTGGATAGTAGGTGTTTCCAGTAGGTCCAAGTATGCATTGTGAGCTTTTTGGGACATGGAGGGTGACCTGTAGCTGGCTAGCATATGGTATGGGATTTTGTCTGTGGTGATCTTCACATGGAGGAAGTCTAGCACATCATCCTGTATGACCACCCTAGAGGTGTACTACTTGCTGATGTATATTGAGACATCTCCACCTTTAGCCCTTGTCTGTGCAGCTACTGGTCTAAAAGTGTGGAAGGCACTGAAATCTTGCTCTGCTGGAATACTCTCTACCACTTTATACCATGTTTCAGTAACTGCACAGATGTCTATATTCTTGAGTGTGAAGAGGGTTTGGAGGGAGTGTTGTTTTTTTAATTTAGGCTCCTGGCATTGAGCAGTAACACCCTGACATTCTGTTGAGTTCATTTTGCTATGTCAGTAGGTCTGTTAATTTGACATGGCCTAAAAAAGGCAAGTATGGGGGCAGACAAAGCCTTAGCATTCAAAAGCTTACAGGAAAAAGTTGCAGACCATCCTTGGCAAAGCAACATGGTCTGTTGACTATATCCTCCCAAGCTGACAAATATTGGATCCCTTAAAATGACAAAAAATTGTATCTGGTAGTTGGATTTGAACCCTTAATCAGCTGTGTTCTTTATTTAAAGTCACTGCACTTATTATTGGTAGTGAATAAACAGGGTTCAGATTTTATTGTTGCCTTATGTTGTAGTAGTTATTCAGACTCGGCACAGCTCCTCGTGGTCCTGCAGAGTGCTACAAGCAGCAGAGAGACTTTTTTTTTCTTTCTGTCTTTCCACTTGCGACTGCATATTCTCGCCGAAAAGTGAGTTTCTAGCTACTCTAAGATCTGAAAAAGCTCTGTTTTTGCATTTTTACATTTTTACTGTTCCTGCACTTCTATATATCGTTTTTGTGTTTAACTGTTGTAGGCTACACACTCAAGTGCACTAGCCTGTTTAAAGCATTTACAATGTTTCTTGTTAAGTTACTGTTGCTCTGTTGAAAAAAACAAAAAAAAATCCTTGTTTCCCGCCTTTTCTGAACTAGAGTAGTCCAGATTTCAGGTTTTGCTGAATTCTGGGATGTGGTATAAGTTCCTGTGTTGCCCATATACTTACTTGGATAGGAGGAAGCTTCTCTGTTCACCAGTGAGAGTAGGGAGCCTTGAGCAGCCTATCTGTCCCTGGAGGAGTGGTCCCAGCCCAGCAACTAGTAGCTTATTGGCCGTTTTGGGCTAATTCCAAAACCTGCATTTGCGCGGTTTTGCGTGTGCAGCGCCATTTAAGCTGTTTTAAACTATGCCCGGCTCCACAAAGTCTGCTCTTCAATTTTTCCCTTAGAACTAGTCTGACTCACAAAGTAAGCACTCTACCTTCCTTCTACAGCCCAGCACTTGCTCAAATTCCTCAGTAAGCACTAACAAACTATAGCACTACACCCCCTTTTACTACCCAGAAGTACAAGGCTCCCTATTCGTCCATTCCGGACAATCAATAAATCATTTTTTTTTTACTATCCAGGCATGTCCAAAGTGCAGTTTCAGGTATACTCACCAGTCCAGCTGGTGAATCTGGGAATCTTGAGGCAGTTACAATTGCCTTATGTACACAGACAACCCTCTTCTCCTTCCAACAAACTCAAATGTATGTGAGAGATGCAACTATACAACCAAACTGGAGGTCGAGCTCCCTCAAACCAAGACTGGCACAGTCAGTCAGGAGGAGAAGGAAACCACTCGCACCACACAACCAGTCTCACATAGACCAATCGCATCAGCAAACAAGACACAAACTCTCAAAAACATACTCGGAGGCTCTAAATAAAAATCTGCCAAAGCAGCAGAGACCTCCAAAGCAGGCATCCAAGCAACCACTACCCCACAACAACTTTCACGTATCACATACTTCACAAAGTCAGTGTGCCACACAGTCGCAGCCCTTAAGGCTAAATAACGCACCTAATACACTAGTAATAGGAGACTCTATTGTCAGGCACACTGACGTCCCATTCACCAGACTGAACAAGGAGAAGGTCACTGCAAGCTGCCTGTTGTATACCAGGATCTGCCACATAACACAAGCACTCGGGTCACTCCACAGCAGGTACAAATATAACTCTGTCATTGTCCATGTTGGTGTGAATGACCTGAGATGTACCTCCCTGGACTACATGAAAAGAGACATAGAGGAGCTCTCTGATCATGTAGCCCAGGCCGGTATGATCCTGACCCTGAGTAGCATCTTACCCTCACCAGGAATGATGCCACAGTATGACAAAATTATCAATTTTAACAATTGGCTAAGCTATTGGTGTCATTCAAAGGGGATCCAGTGTCTGTCAGCCTGGGATGACATGCTCTACAAGCCACGTTGCTTTGCCAGGGATGGCTTGCACCTGTCACCCTTAGGCTTTCGAATACTGGCTAAGGCTCTTGCCACCCCCATAGTGCCTTTTTTAGGCAAAGCTCAAAAGACAAACCCACCTCCATAGATAATACCAGAAACAAAAAACTAAGGGTAATGCTACTCAACGCCAGAAGTCTAAACTTCAAGATGCACACACTCGAGGCACTCCTCAGTACGGAGAAAATCGATATTTGTGCAGTAACAGAAACCTGGTTCAAGGTTCCAGAGAGCACCCCAGCACTACCAGGATTCAACTCATACCATACTTTTCGGCCCCAGAACTCGGACCGAAATACTAAAGGCGGGGGAGTATCCATCTTCATCAAGGATACCCAAATCTCCAGGTTAGTGGCACTGCACGAGGCATCAGAGACCATCCATGTGCAACTAACAGTGGTCAAAACTGCTTTTCAGTTTGTAGTCTGCTACAGATTACCCACCTTGTCTCAGGACCCCCACTCGGTATTCCTGAGAACATTAGTGAATATGAAGGTCTCACCAAACACCATGATATTGGGGGATTTCAACTACCCAAACACTGACTGGGAAAACTACTCAAGTCCCAACTCTTTTGCCCAACGGTTCCTGGAGTTTATAAACTCAAACACCATGGAACAACTGGTCACCACTCCCACAAGAGGGGCCAACATATTGGACCTGGTTATCACCAACATGGGGGATCATTGTTCCACACCAGAGGTAAACCCCTCTTTGGTAAGATCAGACCACAGACTAATCACAATGGACATCCACATCCCGACCCAACCCCCAGCCAAGGAAACCACTGTGAAAAATCTCTCAAAAGCAAACTTCACACTTCTCAAGTCCGAGGTGGAATGTTTCAAAGCCTCCGGGCAAATGGAAAATGCTATCCAAACCACAGAATCCTTTACAAATGCACTCTGAGTACCTACAGGAATGCATGGATCGTGCCATCCCAAGTAAAACCAAGAATCACTCCTCCAAAAACAGGAGACCAGACTGGTGAACCCCAGCCATAAATACGCTATACAACAGAAGGAGGAAACTATTACATGATAGGGTAAAATCCCAAAAAGGGAAGGCATCCCTGATTAGTATTAGCAAGAAACTTCACTCCATCATAAAGTCATCAAAGGCTAGCTTTGAAAGAAAAATTGCCAAAGACTCTAAAGATAATCACAAGGTGTTCTTTAGTTACATCAAGAATCTGGGTGGCAACTCTCAGATCTGCTCTGAGCTGGTGCAAAATGGCACAAAATACACTGAACCCACTGACATTGCCAACATCCTGGCGGACAGGTTCAGTGCAAACTCCCCCCCCCCAAAAGGGCCTGTGTCTATCCCAGAGGAATGCAGTCCCCCAGGCATCACAGACATACAGGTGAAAGCAGCCCTTTCCAAAGTAAAAAACACAGCATCAATGGGACCGGATGGTATCCCGGGCTGCGTCTTACATGAGCTCCAAAAAGAACTATACCCTCACATAAACTCACTGTTCCAACTCAGCCTTAGCACAGGTTATGTACCCAAAGAATGGCGTACAGCAACAGTAATCCCGCTTCACAAAGGTGGCCCCACAACGGATCCCGGGAACTATCGCCCTATAAGCCTAACTAGCCTGGTCTGCAAGGCTATGGAGCGCATCATCATGGATCTTGGATCTCATAAACAGACATTGGGAACCTCCAGACACTGGACCCTACCCAATTTGGCTTTGTTAAAGGCAGATCTTGCCTCCTAAACCTTGTTGACTTTTTTGAAATAGCTACCAAAGCCATATGTGAGGGAAAGGTAGTCCACACAGCCTACCTGGACCTCGCAAAGGCCTTCGACACAATACCCCACTCTGGCATCATAAATGAGCTTACCAGCTTAAATATCAACCCATATGTCACAAGATGGGTTGCAAACTGTCTCAGGGATAGAACTCACATGGTCAGAGTTGCGGGTGCTATGTCCGATTCTAAACTGGTTACAAGTGGCGTCCCACAGGGCTCAGTCCTGGGACCCCTCTTGTTCGGTATATACATCTCTGACGTACAGGCAAGCACGGGAGGACTGTGGCTGACCAAGTTCGCAGATGATTGCAAGCTGGGAGCCATAATCGACTCTCCGGCTGACACAAGCATCTTCCAGAAGGGTCTTACGGAGATGAATACCTGGTGTCAGAACCATGGCCTCAAGCTAAATGCCAAAAAGTACATAGTCATCCCCTTTGGGAAAAACAAAGTGCCCACAAACTACCACATAGGAGGTAATCCACTAAGTATGGAAGAAGTAATTAGGGATCTGGAGACCCAAGTAGATAGTAACCTCTCCTTTGACAATCACATTGCCAAAGTGGTTAGAAAAACCTTCTATATAGCTCACCTAATCACAAAAGGGTTCACATCTAGAGCAAGAGATGTCATTGTGCCCCTCTACTCATCGCTCATCAGGCCCGTAATTGAGTATAATGCCCCATTTGGGATGTATCTTACCAGACACCTGCAACAGCTGGAGAGACCTCAAAAGTACCTCACCAAGAGGACCGTGGGCCTCAAACAGATGCCCTATGCTGTTTGACTAAAGAAACTCCAGCTCTACTCAGTTGCTTACTGCCTACTCAGAGGTGATCTCTACCTGACGTACAAGGCCATGTCCAACCCGGAATTGATGGACATGCTCCACCTCAAGAAAGCCAAATCCATTAGAGCTACACGCTCCATGGATTTAAACCTCAGCACAGCAATAAATAGGACATGCTGGAGGGATAGATTCATATCCCAGAGGCTTCCCTCGCTCTGGAATAGAATCCCGGTTCATGTTAGGCAGAGCCCCTTGCTGACCCTCTTCATGATAAATCTTGATGAGTGGATGGGAAATTGTAAATTTACTCCTGGGATCACTTCTATGGCCCTGCTGGACAGAGGCTCAGGAATCTAGTCTAAAAGGGTGGCGAAAGCCAACACATTCTAGCTAGGCTTATAAATGCCCTAGGGCAGAGAGCCTAGTACCTACCTATGAACCTATAAACAGGAGCTTGATCCCACACTTAAAGAAGCTGGTGTTTTAATGCAGTTCATTTTAAGTCTAATAAAACCATAAAGTGACACATTGTATGAGAAAGATCTAATAAATATTTTAACTGGTTTCTGTTTTAGCATTTGTAATTGTTTTAATGTTTGTTGTTTTTTTTCACTTGTACACTATATTTTTATGTAAAGGGGTTGAAATATGTATAAATATATTTTATATGCATATGGAAGGCCTTAATGAAGAAGCTGAGGCAAGACACGCATTCACATGAATAACTTTACTGGAAAGACAGGAACAGTCATATCACATGGTACATCCCTTTGGTATACAGACAGTCCTCGGGTTAAGGATGGGATCCATTTTTTAGTCTGTCCTGAAGACAAATTTGTATGCAAGTTGAAACACATACATATGGTTCTTATTAAATATCACTTAGTCAAATTTTTGCCTCAGTCTAGTATT
Organism: Protopterus annectens; assembly: GCF_019279795.1. Classification (NCBI taxonomy): domain Eukaryota; kingdom Metazoa; phylum Chordata; order Ceratodontiformes; family Protopteridae; genus Protopterus; species Protopterus annectens. The sequence continues at coordinate 1,838,275,721 of NC_056731.1, forward strand.
TATTTTACTTTTCTTTGCATATAAAACACTTTAGAAACACTTCCAAACAAAAAATAATCTTAAATATAATACTGTATACTGTAGCTCTGCTTCCTTACATCCTGAGTTATGCTTCCTTAATTCTTATCAACAAAGCTGGTTTAAGACATCTTGTTATTAAATGTAGTGTTTATGAGGACTTCTTACACACACACAATAAAAAATAATGACAGACATTGTAGTTTCAGAATTCATACCCTTCAGAAAATTCATGCTAATGCAAAACCTGTTATTCTCTCACCTTTCTAAGTTTGTAAGAGCAATATTTATTAAAATTGTCCCTATTTTTGGGCATTTGTCTCACTTTTATTCATGGTTTTATCCAGATTTCTTGCTCTAAGAGGTTTAGAAGCACACACACACACACACACACACACACACACACACACACACACACACACACACACACACACACACACACACACACTTCCTCATTCATACCTGCATTCACTCGCACATTGCTCTCACTCTCCCGATCTCACACACACACACACACACACACACACACACACACACACACACACACACACACACACACACACACTCACTTCTTCATTCATACCTGCATTCACTCGCACATTGCTCTCACTGTTCTGATCTCTCATACACGCAGTCACTTCTTCATGCATACCTGCATTCACTCACACATCGCTCTCTCCATATCTCACACACACACACACACACAGTCACTTCCTCGTTCATACCTGCATTCACTCACACATCGCTCTCACTCTCCCAATGTCTCACACACACACACACACACACACACACACACACACACACACACACACACACACACACACACACACACACCATGCAAATTTGGGCAGCTTTGATCATTTTATTTTTTTTACATTCTTTCCAACATGGGTTCAGGCGCCTAGGCAGTGAGACATTTCCCTGTGGTACATTTGGTTGAGGATGTGACATTTAGCTGCAGAGAAATATGGCTGTTTGTGAATTCCCTGTGGGCAAAGCGAAGCACTCACTGCCGTGCCCATAGCTTTAATAACCAAGTGCATGGGGGCAGAAGAACTAATGAGTGTTGTGCTCAGTGTACAGTACATGCTTTTGTAACTACAACATGCAGGAGTGTGGTACAGCTTGGAGAATGTCCCGCATGCTAGTGTAGTCACATTTAGGCTCCAGTATGCATTTTCGGTAATGTTCTCTAGATACTGTGAAATGGGTAGTGGCTCGCACACGCCACATATAAAGGTGTTGCCAATTGTGCACTGCAGTTTTACTGCCACTGACATGTCCATTGACCAGCCTGCTGCTGATTCCTGCCATACTGCCTGCTGTCTTATGTTGCCTTGTGGGCCATAGACATTATTTTCCCCCTGTACATTTGGCTATTGAAATTGTGGGCATGGCACCGCATTCTTCTGTTTCCTCATAGGAAATTCACGACAGCCATATCTCTCCGCAGCTGAATGTCATTTCAGTCATCTGTCCCCATCCAAATATACCACAGGGAAATGACACACTGGCTAGGTGCCTGAACCCATTGTACCTCTTTCGTTTCAACACATTCATATGACATCTGAATGCTATCACCATTACATTGTATATTGTTCACCACACCTTAATTATAACTTACAAAACATTTTGGTAATATAGTCCTTTGCTCCACCACCGCATCAATAAAAATAACTTTGTAATATTGTTTGCATAGCAGCAGTGAACATATTGTAACAACATTCCCATTATAAAGACAACCAAGCCAAGCTGTTTGTGTTATTAGTCAGTAGATTTATTTGTCTGTTTATTTATTTAGTTAGCTATTCATATATCTGCCAGGTAGCCTGGTAATTCAGAAATGACCTTTTTAGTCATAATTCAAGCCAATGGCAAGACTAGCACAATCAGTGTAATTAAAGTAAACGACCAAAGTATTTACAGGCTTATCATATTTATTAGGATTGTATATATTGGTGTACAAGCATTGTGCACAGATTTGTTTCTGCAAGGTCTAGACATTAGGGCATTTCATGGAAGAGAATTGCAAATGTCTGATCACAGTCACACATGCCCTCCCAAGTATTTATGTGAAAGAGGACAGGTCCTAGACTTTGTTTCTATAACTGAGGCTGCAGAGTGTGATTGCTTTGCATATTGCATTAATGAAGTGATCTTGTCTAAGGGGAGATGTGACTGGTGCAGCATCTTGGTTATCACTGTGTAGGCTCTGTTACAGAATTTGAGTGTTGCATTAGGCTTGAGTGACCCATATCCATAACAAAGTATGGTCTGTTACAGATCATTTATATTCTTGCTGTTTAGATCAGTAATATATTTGGCATTACTGTGTGTTACATTGGTGGAATATGCTGAGCATAAAAATAAATCTGTTACCATTTTCCTTCATTCCTCGACCTGTGGGTTTCGGATCTGAACTCAGATCCAACTTGGCCACTTCCCAAGCTCAAAATTCAATGCCTAAGCTCCTTCTCTCCATCCCATAATGCATCCTTCCCCCAGCATACCTCAGATCTAGTTTGCCGCTCAGGAAAAAGCATTGGGATTGCATTGCTCCAGTGTTAACTTCTGTAAGTTAACTTTTGCCATTGTCCTTGTCGCTCCTCCTTCCTCTCCTCCCACTTAGTAGATAGTTATATTAAAAAAATAAGCCTTCTTTGTAATAATTTCAAAGTTAATTTAACGTTAGTAAGTTTTTGCGGATTTATTCTGTGTCCGGTCCCTCTCCCTCTCTCCTTTTCTTCCTTTCAGTTCCCTTCTTTATCTTATGACTTCTGGTTTATCATGGCTGAAAAAAACAGATAAACATGTGGGTTTTAAAAAATGCACTTCCTGTGAGCATAAGATTGCCTTGTTACCTAGACAGTTCGTGTGAGATGTGTGGTGGTTTTAATCCACGTGCTTTTGCAGACCACCACAATAAGTTAGTTTTGAAGGGGTTACTTTCCTCTTCCTTCTATATCCTCCACCTCAGGAGCTCAAACCCCTGTTAGAAAGCCCAAAGAAGCCAGGGAACACAAGAAAGTGTTCCACTGAGTGTTCCTCCTCAGAGCCGCCTAGAAAGACACTGAAACCTTCCGATCTGAAGCCCTTGGATCTGGTGATTGTGCAGTCTATTCCCTGTGCTCCAACTGTATCCTTGGAGCCAGGTGTTTCAGCTTGGAGACCTCCTTTCAAGGAGGCCTCACCCAAGCCAGTGTCCAGACCACCTTCCACATCCTCCTCTGTCAGGTGTACCCAGAGCTTGTCAGAATGTGAGGTGGATAGATTGATGAGACAATTTCTCAAGGCACAGATTCAGATGGGGGTACTGCTGGCTCAGTCCCCTTCTGAAACTGTGAGCAGTCATTCCCGTTTTTGTCCTGTGGCTCCTTCTCCAATCTGACTTCCTGCTTTGGAGTTGTCTGGTCCGATGACCCTGAGAAGTGAGATGGATCCAAGAGTGTCTTCCACTTTCAGTCCCATGGTTTCCCTGATATGATGGGCTCCAATGGCTTCGGGGGCCTAGTGCTTCTCTGAGCCATAGCTTAGACATCGAGTCCAGGGGGGTTGACCTTAGCTCGAGGTTTTCAGAGTCTTCACTTCCCCTCAGAGTCTTGGCATTCGATAGCTCATCCCAAATCCTCCCTCTGAGCGGAGGAGGTTTGGGGGAAGTCTGCTCCGACACCTTTGGCTCCAGAGGGATGGCTCTCGGATCCTTACAGTCCATCTACCTTTGAGGTGGTGGAGAGGGTCCTCTCCCATCCTAGAGTTTTCCCGGTTCTCCAACCATCAGCTCCCACCCCCGTGAAGTCTGTCCTTGAGGTCTCTTGTCTTCCACCAGGACAGTCGGTGTTGCACAGCCCCCAACCTCTCCCCACTGTGGAACCCCGTTTTTCTTCCAACACCTCCCTGGAGCATCCCACTGAGGAGGTCCCTTGAAAGAAGAGGTGAAACTTGGATTCCCCGCAGTAATCCGTCACTGCAGACACTGATTTCGAGGAAGGGAAAGGGTCCCCCAGATAGCCACCCAGTGATGTCTTCTTTGCAGGCATCCTGGAGATCCTCCACCAGAAGGGTGGATGGTCCTCCCAAAGCCGTAACCTAGAGGAGTCAGTGCTGTTGGAGGCCTTTGGCACTGGCCCAACTACATCCTGAGTGCCCCCCCCCCCGGCAAATCCTCTTATCGAGTTAGTTTCCACCAGGGCATGGAAGGATCCGGACACTGTAGAGCCCATACCCAAGCAGGCTGATAGGATCTTAAGTGCTCCTTGGGCAAACCCCACTAGACTAATGGGATCCCGGTAGATGCAATGGTTGTTGCAGCAGCCACCAAAAAGAAGCTAGCTCAGGAGACTTCCTCTGTTCATCCCCCTAACATGGAGTCCAGGGCTATCGACAGGTTTGGCAACAGGGCTTATGCTTCATCCACTTTTTCCTTATGAGCATAAAACTATTTATCCCATTTTACCAGGCTACAGAGGAACATAATCAAGGAACTCTCTAGCTTGGTCCCCGAGTCCATGTTTAAAAGGAGCACAAGATGTTTTCCTCCAGGATGGCTGCTCTCCAATTGATTTCTAATTCTTGTACAAAGCTGATTGCCCATGCAGCTGAAGGCACCTCTAGGCCACCATTTCTGTCATTGCCATTAGGCGTTATACCTGGATGTGGCTATGCGACTTTGCAGAACCTTTCAAGGTGTCATTTGTCAGTGCACTCTTTGATAGTTCTGTGTTTGGCCCCACAGTTCATGACACACTGTCCTGCAGTGAGAAGGATGGGAAGATCGTGTCTGCCATTGGAATCCATTTTTCTACTCCACAAAGATCCTTTTCCAGGAATCAGCATGGAGGAAAAAAACTGTGGTTCAGAAAATCTCAAGGTCCTTTCCAGGATTCTCAGGGAGACTTTTCCCCCCACAGGTGGGGGGGGGACAGTTACAATGGTAGATGCCACACCAGGGGCAGAGGGGGTCTACAAAATCTGGGGACAGACCCTTTCAGTACTTCTAAAGGGTTGCCCAACTGTCCATCTCTGGAGGCAGTCGGGGGGGGGTGCTTATCCTTGCACCCAGAAGCCTGGATAGCCATCACAAACGATCAATGGATGCAAAGGATTGCATCCAGAGGATACTCCATTCCCTTCCTAAACCTTCCTAAACTAAAAGATGTGCCACCCAATCAGAGGGTGGCAGCAGCACTAGAAATTACAAAGTTGCTACAACAAAAAGCCATCCAGGAGGTCCCACCCGAACAAGCCAGATCAGGTGTTTACTCAAGGTTCCTTTTTGTGCCAAAGAAAACAGGGGACCTAAGAGAAATTTTGGATTTGACATCATCATCAATCAGCCCCTTTTTTCCCATTTTCTACATGGCGTTGGGGTATTGTGCTAACTGTCGCCACCTCTCTCTCTCGATTCAGTGCCACACTCCTGCCTTCTTCAACACTCATGCCTGACAGTCGCAGATCTTCTTTCACACAATCCATTCACCTCTTTGCTGGATGTCTTTGCTTCCTCTTACCTTCTTCCTGTCTGTCCCAATCTTCCTCACCTGATTGTCTTTTGCTTTTCTGCACGTGTCCAAACTGGGTCTATATGAGTTCAACAAAACAGTTCATCGTTGAATACAACAACCTCGAACTTCTAACCACGAAATCTAAAAACATCAAAAGCTCAGACCAGTGAATTTTTTTCCCCTGGGAAAAAATTCACTAGTCCAAGAAACATACACACAACACAAGCACACCAAAAAAAAATCAATCTACACACACACACTTAAAATCTTACATCTCACCCTACACTAAACTGTACATACAGTGCTATCTATCCACTATCCTTAACCCAAACCCTAACCCTAAAGTCTGTCACTATCGCACACTCAACTCACCCGCGCCCTAACCCTAACTCACATACCCCCGCCCTAACCCTAACGTCCACACAATCGCACACTTACCTGAGCCCAACCTGTAACTTTCCACCACAGTGCTGAAAATAGCGAAGCCACAGAAATGGACAACCAAATTCTTTCCCTAGGAAAAATTTCAGTTATCTGCAGCTTCGCTATTTTCAGAGTTTGCCGTTTTCGGTTCGATATTAGACCATTTGAAGTATTAACACTTCGATGATCTAATATAGACCCTCCAAACCACCGTAATTTGTTCTCTTTGATCTTTTCTGCAATTGGAACTACTTTGGCTTCTGCTCTTATGTCCTCATTTCTTTGTCTGTCCTACACTGGTCATTCTACCATCCTTCTCAGGCACTTAATTTCCATGAACTGTAGATTCTTCAGATGTTCTGCCGTTACTGCCCAGGTTTCTGTGCCATACAGTAGTGCTGGTTGCTCCAATGTCTTGTACACTGTACTTTTCAGCTTCTTTGGCATTCTTCTGTCATAGACTACACCTGATACTCTATGCCAGTTGGCTGCAGCCCCTCTGATTCTAGCTTTTACTTCTTCATTCAGACTTCCCTTCTCCTCAACCACCCCTCCCAGATAATTAAAGCTGTTTACCTGTTTCGCTATCTTCCCTTCTATCTCATTTCTCAGCTTCTTCTAACTACCCCAATTTGCTGCTATTACCACTGTCTTATCTTTGCTTAGTTTCATCTCATGTGCCTTCAGTTTTGCATTAATTTCTCCTATCCATTGCTGAAGTTCTTGCTCAGAGCCTGCCTGTAATGCGACATTATCTGCATACAGCAACTTTGTTGATCTGTCCCCTCCAACCTGTTTGCTAATGTAGTCCATCACCAGTATGAACAGCAGTGGGCTCAGAGCTGAAACCTGGTGTACACCCACTCCCACTGGGAACCCCTCTTTGAGGCCGAACACTGTTCGTACTTGAGTCATTGGGTCCTTGTATATAGCCTGCACTAATTCTACCAATGTTTCTGGGTCTTCAAACCAAGAAGATTTGGATTTGACATCCCTGAACAAATCAGTAAAAAACTCGAAATTCAGGATGGTCATGATCCAGTCCAGACTACCTCTTCTGAAGATGGAGGACTGGATGTGCTCAGTAGACCTGAAGAATGAGCGCTACCATTGGAGAGGTGCTGCAGAAGGTATCTTCCTTCATTTCAGACTGGGAGCCATCCATTACCTGTTTTGAGTGCTTCTGTTTGGTATTACCACAGCCCCCAGGGTGTTCACCAAATGCATGGTAGTAGTTGCAGCTCATCTCAGACTGCTAGGATTCCATGTGTTTCCTTATCTCGACAACTGTCTCCTAAGCGCTTCAGGCATCTACTTGTTCAAGCCAGGGATTACCTTTTACAGTTATCTCCCAATCTCGGCATAACTGTAAGCACACAAAAATTGCAGCTGAATCCTGTCCAGATAATAGACTTTATTGGAGCTAATTTGGACACAACTAGAACTATGGCCTTTCTACCTCCAGACAGGGTATCCACTCTAATGGTTCATGTTTCTCAAATCCTAGCAATTCCATCTCCCCTAGTGAAACTAGTTCTAAGAGCGTTAGGTTCTATAGCTGCCACGATAATGTTATTGCCCACAGCATGCTCACACATGCAAATCCTACAGTGGATATTATCAGTTCAATGGTCGTTACACCAGCATCCTCTGTTTCACCCCATAAAACTGCTGAGGGTTTGCAAAGACTCTGTTCTTTTGTATCTCCATTCTCTGGAAGTCTGCCAGGGTTGTCCCTTCATTCTTCCCCCATCAAATGCCACACTGACCATGGACACCTCCTAGTTGGGGTGGGGAGGGCATTTTCTTGGATGGACAGTCCAAGGATTGTGGTCTCAGGAGACCAAATTGCATATCAACATCCTGGAGATGAGAGCAGTTCTTCTAGCATTGCAGGCACTACATAGCTTCCTTCCTCCCTGGACTATTGCAGTTGAAATGGACAATATGTCTATGGTTTGTACATCAACAAGCAAGGGGGGACCAGATGTTACCCACTGTATTGAGAAGCAATGAGAATGTCGCAATGGGAAATCTCTAGTAATCACTTTCTAGTCGCAATGCACATTCCAGGGGAGTCCAACATTCTAACGGACAGGCTCAGCAAAACGGTACTGATGCCTAAAGAGTGGTCTCTGAACCAGTCAATGGCAAACATGATCTTCCACAATGGGGTGAACCTTGTTGCTACCTTTTTGCCTCTCCCCTCAACAACAAATGGAGCAAGTTCGTTGCCCTGATCTCTCCACAGGGACATCCCCCAAGAGATGCTGTAGTCCATGCTTGCCCCCACCCCGGTCTACTCTATGCATTTCTGATTTTACCCCTGATTCCCAAATTCCTTCAGAAAGCTCATCGGTTCAAGAACAAAGTCATTGTCATTCCCTTTCTGGCCTTGCCAGGTCTGGTGCACCATTCTGTGGTCTCCTCTCCTTTGTCCAACTTGGACTCTGGAACCTTTTCCAAATCTGTTGCCCCACCCCTCGAGACAGCCTCATCCAAACCTTCAAGTTTTAAAATTGACTGCATGGTTTCTCCAGTTTCAGTTATGGCTACATAGTCCAAGCTTTCATCCCTGGTCCAACAAATCCTGATACCAGCTCACAAAGCTTCTGCTAGTAAGATATATAAGAGCAAATGGAAAAAGTTCTCTATTTGGGCTCAGCAGAACTTTGTAGATCCTTTTATGGCTCCTGTTCCTGTGATTTTAGATTTCCTGGCCTTTTTTTTCCAGAGCCAGCTATTCCATGGTGAAGATTCATTTGCAGCTATTTTGCACTTCCACATTGACAAAAACTCTGTTACCCTAGTGTCTTCCAAACTATGTAAGGTTTTTCTCAGGGGCACTTTTTTACTCCATCCTCCAATCAAAGATCCATCTCTTCCTTGAGATCTTACTTTTTTTTACAAGCCTTAGTTTTCCCACCCTTTGAACCAGCAGCTAAAGTGGATCTGAAGTTTCTCTCTAGGAAGACTGCTTTTTTGATTGTGATTACATCAGTGAAAATAGTTTCTGGGCTCCAAGCCCTTTCTGCTAAACCTCCTTATTTGATTTTTCATAAGAATAAAGTTTCCATCTTTTTACCTGAAGTGGCCACAGAAGACAATATCAATCAGTCCATTCATCTCCCGGTTTTCTTCCCCAATTTACAGAATAAGGGAGAATACACCCTGCATCTTTTGTATGTTCACAGGCATTTACGTTTTTATCTGGCCAGGACGAACTCCTTCAGAAAATCTGACCAGCTGTTTATATCTTTTTCAGACATGAGGAAAGGCACAGCAGTTATTAAACCTACTCTGGCCAGATGGTGGCGGTTGCATCTCATTTGTTTATTCATCAAATGGTATGCCCTTGCTGGGGTGTGTCAAAGCTCATTCGATGAGATTTTTGGCAACTTCTAAAACCTTTTCCTCCAGGATGTCAACTGATTATATCTATGCAGTTGCCTCTTGGTCAAAGTCTCATGCCTTTATTTCTCATTACAAACTAGACATCATTTCCAGGAATAGAACTGCCTTTGGCTGTATGATGCTTTGGAATATCCATTCACAAGGTCCACCCAAGGTTCTGTGTAGCTGACGACTCTGTCCCACAGGTCGAGAAATTAATTAAAATGACAACATCAGATAAAGAAGTTATGTTCTTACCCTAAGATTACATCTGTTTTCATTCTTCCTTGAGCTCTGCACCCTCCTTCCCCCTGGCCTCTTTTACATGTAGATCTAAAGCAAACTTAGAAGCAAGGAATACCAAAACCAAGTAAAAAAATATATGAAGAGGATCACCAAAGGAACACTGCAGTACTCAATCCAGAAAATTTATTGAAAAAAGTTAAGCACTTTCGTCAAAATCACAAGACTTCATCAGAACCAGTTACTGAAGACAGCAACATTAATCAATGACTGGAATACTGAACCTAAAAGAATAAGCTATCTGGAAAAAATATTGCAGAAATAAATTTTTTGGAAGATTTCCATCTATAGCAAAACTCTTAGGAAAAATACATATTTCTGTTATTTGCTATTTATTTATCATCAACTTTCCCTGTTTTCCATTCATACATTCACAACTTCACATAGCTCTGATTTTTCTATTTGGTTTTCTCTCTTATACCCTCAGGATGGAATGCTATCCTTAAAGTTCACCTGTTAAACTTTACTTCAGTCTGTCCAGTAAGCCTTTTTTTAAGCTTACTGCTGCACCCTTGACCTGCTATCAGTAGAACACTGTTTTGTAAACAGTTATTATTAGAAACCTTGATACTTCTAGATGGATTATCAAATCAAGTGACCAGAAAATTAAGCAATACATCATTGTTGCAATGACAAAAGCAAGGCTAAGGTAGTATTGGCAGCATTTCAACGAAAACCTAGTTTGATGGATGGTGTACATCCCAAAAGACAGTGCAATTGTACCATTCTTATTATGGTGCTTGCTTGCGATATTGACTGTGTTGCAGCAGGGGCTGATGTGATGGTGTGCTTGATGGCCATCAGTGAGGAAAAAGACGTAATGGGTGACAGCTTGCTTGCTGCTGTAAAGGAAAGTTAAGGGTAGAGGACTGTGCTGTTTTCATTACCTAAGCCAAAGAAATATCAGCTGCAATTTGATGTTTGGATAATGCAACAGATGAAAAATGTTTTGAGAAATGACTGCAGTAACTAGTACATGCGACTGTACTGTAGGAACAGGTATTGAACTTTCTCTACCAACTTACTTACACTTTTCCTCAAAGAAGCCTGTCCTGAAAATGAACCCTGCATTACATCTTATTTTCAGTCAGCAGTTTTATAAATGGATGCATCTGAAATGCAGCTTAAGGAACAGATGAAAAACAGTCACTCAGTTTGCTTGAAAATTGCACAGTGGTATACTTACAATAAACAGGACTGAAGGATGATTGAAACTGTGTTTTATCAATTTCTGAATTCAGAGACAAGGGCCTTAGTAATAATATGATTCATATATATGAGCTTTTCTCCCCGGGCCTCTGCTGAAAATGGACATGTATCCAGTTGGACTAGCCCAGTCAACAAATGTAAAATCTCTCTCCCCCTGTCTCTCTGGCTTTCTCTCTCTCTCTCTCTCTCTCTTTTTCCTTGTGATTGGAATTGTATCTTTTAATGATATTTGTTGCTGCAGTCTTGATGAGCAAACAGAAGTTTGAACTGACTAGAGGCTGTGTTCAAACTGTAAGAAAGGAACCCAGCACACAAGTAATAAGCTCCTTTATACTACCTTTGCTTGATATATTTAACCTCAGCTCAGCAAGTAAGGGAATGGTCAAATGATCTAACAATGTGTACTTTCCCAGCTATTTCTTTTGGGGAACAGAGATAATTAAATGGATATTGGGGAGAAATTAGAAGCATCAAGCAGGTTACACAACGCTAAACTGAAATGAAAGGAAGTAGGGAATATATAGTAAGCCGGCACTAAATACATAGCCTGTCTTTATATTATGGAAGAGGAAAGACAATGTAAAATGAAAGTCCTTTTACTCTTACATGCAGCAGTTTATTTGCAAAGTACTGTTGTCACACCCAGGACTGATGCTCTGCCTTGCATCTGTTGATGGATAAGCTTTGGCTCCTACATGACCCTGAACAGGATAAAGTAGGTATTAAAACAGAGTGAATTAAGGACAGTGATATAGTAGATAACAGGTCTTTGCATTCTATTTATAAAATTATAAATTACAAAGACGTGTCTGGAGCATTTCTCCCCGGGTCACCGCTGAAAATTGGCTTGTTCCAAGTTGGACTTTCCCAGTAAACAAATGTTAAATAAATAAATATAAAATTAGTATTTATAGCTTGACAGTCTTCTGTTGTACAAGTATTTGGTAATTTCTTTTTAAAACAGTGTTGCCCATATAAAGCTTTCTGACCGTGATCAATATTTATAGATATATATATATATATATATATATATATATATATATATATATATATATAAAACATTTATTTTTTGCATTTTGTTGACCTGGTTAAACAGGGCTTAGAGGGGACCTAGAGAGCTACTGTAAAAGATGCATGACAAAGTACATCATCATGAAGACAAAACACTGTAACTACATCACACTAAACAAAAATGTGATGAGCGGTACAAGATAATACACATTAGCACATAATTAGTAATTACACCTACACAGTGTTTACGCTTAACATGTATAGCAACATAGTTGTATTTAGTTTTAATATATAGCTGATATTACCTATCCAAGCAATTAATATACTGCTCCAGAGTAACTTGCAAAGTAGATATAAAGTGGGCATAACTTTATGCCCAAATGTCCCTGACTAAAGGATTACTTTATCCTTTAGTCTGAAACATTTTTCCTTATACTTTTCAAACAGACTAAAACAATATGTCATTGAAAGAAACTATCTCTTGATGTTCAAATAAGATCTGGAGATCACTGCAAAGGTTTAGTGTATGTTGAGCCTGTAAATGGAGCTTCTGAATTAAATAATTCCTCTGCTGCTTTCAGAATTGTCAAGGAAAATGATGACCCTTAAAGGATTTTACCCTGCAGAGCTGTCTTAATCCCTTCAATTTCAGTTTCATTAAAAGCTAACACCAGTTCATTGCCTGCACTATTGCTACCTACTGCAAATCAGTTGCTGTGCAACTGTTGTAACTATACAGGGTTTAGGAAGTAGAGGGGAGGCTATGTCTGAATATAAACATTAGATGAGGTCAAATGTCCATGTCTCATGTTTAAAGCACCAGACTTGGCATTCAAAAAATTGTAGTTGCCTTAGTCCATGCTGGAAATGCCTTTTACTTTATGCAGCATGGAAAGAGGGAAAGGTTATTATTCCTGCTGAGACTTATGGGAAATAGTGCTTGCAGAATGAAGGGCAAAAACAGAACAAGGAAAGCTTACAATTTTCTAATGAACTCTTACAAACCACCCAGGAATTCCACTGTGAGAGAATCCCTGTGTTACTAATGTGTGGGTAGCACACAATTAAAACAGATATGCCCTGTATGAGTCCTGCAAAATGTATGAATAGAAGCAGTATCAAAACATTGTTTTGGAGGTCCATGCATCCTGGGAGGGAGAGTTGTATATCAGTCTAGTTTTATAATAGTATAATTTAGTGTCTAGGCCCAGGATCTGGTGGTGATATTGTGCTGCAATGAATGAGGCGGAGGCTGCAGGCTGAGCTTCTGTGCTAGGCCCTGCCTGGCTCTATTCAGGCCAGAAGCCTAATCTGCTTCAGCTCAGCTCCACGCCAAAGCTCCTCTCTCAGTAGTGGGTTTTTCTCTGGGTTTTGTTACTGTTTCTTAAAGAGCTCAGCTGACTGCTGTGACTGAAAAGAATCAAATTATTAAAGATTTTGTGGAAAATCCAATGAGAATGGACCCATGCAATAATGATAGCATTGTACCTCAGTGGACCATTCCCAGCTTCCAGTGGGGTGAAATTGTCAACTCTTTCTTTGTTTTCTTAACCCTTTCAATGAAAACAAAATAATATTTAGCTTAGCACAAAATACCTTCTTTCTGTTATTTTAATCCCTCGAGGGTGTTTTTTTTCACTCAATTTTGTGTCCTTTCTTCCATGTAGATTTATATACTCCAAACATTCTTCCATCTGAAGAACAAACAGGTTAAGCAGAAAAGAGGGAGGAAATAGTCCCGTGATGCATCAGGCTGAGTGCCAGTTCCACTTTATAGAGAAGCTGTGGAGATGGCTGTTCTTTTCAGGGACACAGTCTGCTACGCAATCAGTTCTAGTACATCATGTAACAGAACAAAATGCAGCTGTCATAACCAATTTAGTTTAAAACACCATGCAAAAATGTTGATTGTAATACTAAATGTTTGAACAGGATAAAATTAGTTATTTATGTATCTTCCTTGTTGTGCTTCCATTATTGATCCTTGTCTGCCCTAATTTCTGAAGGCTTGTATTGTTCACTACTAATCTGTAGTCATTTGTAATAGTTGCGTGTCTGTGTGGCTACAACCCTTTAATGATTTAATTATATTCTAATTTACCTCCTTCCTCTCCCCCATTATTTATTACGTTTCATTTGTCAGCAAAACCTAAAATATAACTGAATGTCTGTTTACAGGCTCATTGCTGAAGAAAGAAAAAAATCCTACTTGGACTGTACACAGCAGCTGTCTTGGCATGCCGCACTAATTTACTCTCTGATGATACATTTGGATGCACTGAGCAAACTGGAATGCTAAACTTTACTGGGCAGTGGACTTTAAAATCTCTTGCTTTATGTATCAGTTTTAAGAATTGTATCTGGAGCCAAAGATGTTATTTTTGCCCATCTGTTTGACTAGCATTAGTAGTCAGTACAAAGTTCTGCCATGCTATGCATATATCTACCTTAAGCTAATGCAGACAAAGAAAGCAGACTGAATCACATGATGGTCTTTATGGAAATTCATAATTAATATATATTGTGCTTTATTGTAAGACAGAAATGGTATTAGAATCATAGCCTGTGTGCTGCAGATTTAATAGGGAATACATTTACAGCCCTCTTTAATATGTACTAACTTGGGAAAGTGTGAAATAAATTATATGATTTAGTGTCTTATGTCAGAATCACAGGACACAAGTTCGTCTACCACCCTTTTGTGATACTGTGTAACCCTGTAAAAGCCAAACAACTGCTTTGTGCATCTTATCAAAACAAGTCTTACAAAAGAAAACATACCGTAAAAGTCTTTTGGCTTTTCCTGGTTAGGGGTCGCTACAGCAGAACTCCGGTCCGCTAATGATTGGGAGTGGATTTTTATGGTGCCGAGTTGCCAGCCCAACTCCCAACTTTCAAAGAAGGCACACCCAGTCAAGCACGCAGTCACGCACGCACCTACCTGCATGTCCTTAGGCATCAGTCGACCGTGAGGAGGACATGCAGACTCCACACACAAGGCGCTCCAGCCAAGAATAGAATGGAAGAACCTCTTGCTGTGAGGCGACAATGCTAACCGCTGCACCACCGCATACAGTAATATAATGTCTTGGCAAGAATGTTTCAGGTACCTTAATGTGATACCTTTCTCTTCATAAAGTTAAAATATCTTTGTTAACCAGACAAACTTAGGCACAAGTGCATATTTTTTGAGCTGAGCCAGAAGCAATGCCTGTTTGCGTCTTGCTTAGTGTCCTAGATTAGGGAAATGAAGACTGAGGGAATCATACCCAAGACTACAGAATGAAGATTGTTAGCTTCCTATAGCCTTAATCCTTTGTAAAAAGCCAGACTAGACACACACACACACACACACACACACACACACACACACACACACACACACACACACACATATATGTGTGTGTGTGTGTGTGTGTGTGTGTGTGTGTGTGTATATATATATATATATATATATATATATATATAATGTGTGTATATGTGTGTATGTATATATATATATATATATATATATATATATATATATGTGTGTGTGTGTATATATATATATATATATATATATATATATATATATATATATATATATATGAATCTAATGAATGTATATTATATATTCATATATGTGTATATATATGGTTGTGTGATATTTGACCACAGTTTCATTGTACTGACATAGAAATCGTATGATATAAATGATTGAAATTACATTTAACTGAAAATACATTTGATTAAAAAGACATTTTCATTGAAAGTTATAAATGTTTATAGATATTTTTGGTATTTTGTGTTAGGGATTTGTAATGGAAGAAATTTAGAATATTTTGTGTCAGTTGGCACGACCATGTTGCACCCCAAAATGTGTAGATGTTTTTGTATGTGTGCCAGTACTGATTTACTGTATGACATATACCTACAGGTATGCGACTGAAGAGTTAGACTATGTAAGATTGAGGTTTGTGAGGAGGGATGCAGGGTAGCATGCGCCCCCCAAAGAAAAGCTTTGTATAGTAGATATGTTGTGTAGAATGTTTTTGATTAAATGGCTTTTCAGTCAAATGTGGTTTCAATCATTTGTATCACTTGATTTCTGTGTCCGACTCCAGTGGACTAATGGATAGTGCATTGGCCTCCTAAACCAGGGATTGTGGGTTATGGTTGCCACATTTACATTCCTCCATTTCCTGACAATAAGCCACATCCCCTGTGGAATGAAAACATACCCCTCACCTCAGGATAGGCACACTCTTTTAGCAAGCCACACGCAGAAGCAACAGTTTGTAAATGCCATACACAATGACTACACTAGAAGCCTTAGATGATATGAAGCCATAGATAGTGTTCCATGACACTGCCTACCCCTGCTGTCTACTGTCACCCTGGCGTACACCCCAGTTGCCTACTCATACTATCAAGAATAATTTTGCTTTGTTTTATTAAACATTCTCTTACTTGTCTGCTTTTTCCTATATTCTTTAAGCACATCCTAAATGGCCAAGAGTAAACTGTAATAAGTATCTAGGAAAGAATTTAATTAAGCTGGGAATTTGGGAGCCACAAGGCCACCAAAAGTTATAAGACTGTAAATGCTCCAAGGTGGATTTTTGGATATTTTTTCCACAATCTTTGCTTCATTGATGGCCTGAACATAAATAGCGACTTAGGAAGGTAACTGTATTTTCAAGGAAGAAATAAGTTATATCCAAGGCTCAATGTTCAAGGATGATGACACAGTATTTACTAATAAACTGAGTAGCAGTTACCCACAAACTCAGAAGAAAATGCTTGTGAAGACACATACATCATATCTGGGAAGACTGCCGCCTTTCCTCCCGCCACCAAAAAGGTAGACACTTTCTGTCTACTCCTCTGGTGTTAAATCAGGATGGAATTGAAAGGACAAATAGTCAATCATGTTTCAAGTTGTTGTTGTCTTACATCTACACAGCATAATGCCTTGGCCCTGACTACAAAAGACAGACACCGTCAGTGTATCCCTTTGAAGTCAAACTATGATAAAAATGAAAGAACAAACCGATCACAACAATATATTTCAACCTAGTGCTGGCAGCTGTGTATATATATGGCATACCTCTTTTTCTCTACACCTGTTTGGTAGTCATATATGTATACATCTGATTTCAATTGTGATGAAAGTGGAAAAAATAACACAACACTCACAGTAATTCATTCCAATTTGTCTTACACAGTACACTGACCCTAGACAAGCTATAGTGACCCTCTCTCTGTACACATCTCTAAGGTGTGATTTTGAGGAAAGTTAAAGAAACGATGACCAGTCTGTCCCCATCCAACACACAAGCTGGAGAGCCCTTGTGTGCACATCTCTGAAGTTTGACTGCATGGAACTTTAAAATAATAATTACCACAGTATACTGACCCCCATACAAACTATAGTGATCTCTGTGCCCACCTTTGAGTGGGATCACTTTTAGACTGGGTGGGGCTGACGAGGATCCCCACTAAAGCCAATTATACAGCCATGAATGATGGCCCCCATATATTTTCACTACCCAGGTGGTTTATATATGCATCCTCAAGTATTATTTTCACACACACACACACACACACACACACTGCTCCTGACAAATCAGTGTTATCACAATATATTCACATAATGAATATCGATTCACCTGCAGCATAGTTTTGGGTTGTTTCTGGAATCCAGAGCACCTGAATAAAACCCATACAAAGACAGGGAAGATATGCATACTCCACATAGATGAAGTCACAGCCCAGAACTCAGACAGGGATCTAAGCACTGTAAAATGACAATTTATTTTTTTTTTTTGGCGTTTGTTTATTGGGAATGTCTGACTGGGTCATAAATTGCCCATTTTCAGTGGAGGCCCGGGGAGAAAAGCTCCAGATACATATGGTTAACAAAATGAAAAAATAGACAGACATAATAAAGTCATAACATTCAAGCACAGATATGAAAACAGCGCATTAGTTTGTCAGAACGAGAACTTAACAGACATAATAAAGTCAAGCACAAAATTTGAAAAACTACACATTAGATTGTCAGATTAAAAATGCAACAGATAAATTATATGGAAAGCCTGATAATAGGAAGATGCAGCATTATTTGCATAATAAATGATTATCATAACAATTATTAATATTCCAGAGATCATGAAAATGGTAACAGATTATATTTATTACTACTGTGCCACTATACCAATGGGTTCTTTTCGCTCACATCTAGCCTAATTAACCAGATATTGTCACTTATTGTGTGTAGTGCTAATGTTTAACTGTGATAGAATGAAATAAATTATAGCCAGCTTATTGCTTTTATATAGACATATATACACGTTAATCACTCACACACACACACACACACACACACACACACACACACACACACACACACACACACACACACACACACACACACACACACACAAATATAAAATGCCAGGTTCTTGTGATATAATTAAATTAAAAGGTGGTTCAACAAAGTATTAATTTAAGGGTGTGCACACTTATGCAATCTGCTTATTGTATGTTTTTTATTTTTTATATTTTTCTCTTGACAGATTTGTTTGTTTTTCAATTGAATTGTACAGGTTATAGGTCACATTAAAGGTGGGAAAAGTTTTGAGATTTATTGCAGTCTCATTTTTTTATATCACAAAAAACTGGCATTTTAACAGGGGTATGTACACTTTTTATATCCAATGTACACTTAATAATGGCAATAATTAGAGCTATATTTTTGTTTTACTCCAGAAAACTTACATTAATTCACATTCTCTTAATTTTGTCAGTGTCACAAGTGAATAGTGGTAATATTTTAAGAGTCCCTGATTATTTATGGGTTTGTTCCTGATTCTGATTAGATTTGTCCCTGGTACATTGAGAGCTATGTACCTCAGAAATTTATTAGCTCTTAGAATGGTTTAAGGTATTTTTCAAGTACTCACCATAAATGGATTTCCTGACAGACACCCGGATTTCCTGACTGTCGGGAAAATTTCCTGACAGGTGGCAACCCTATTTGTGGTTTCATGTCCCATATGGGGTGATACCATTTTACTTTACCTGCAACCTAAATAAAACATGCTGGAGAGACCAATATATGTCTCAGAGAATTCCGGCTCTGTGGAACATGCTCCCCATCCAAATTAAGCAGATTTCATACCTGACTCTCTTTTCAAGCAAAACATTGATCATTGGCTAGGAAATCATAAATTCAACCCCAGTCTAACCTTATGTCTCTGAACAGAGGCAGATAGTAAGTTAACTAATCCCAAACTAATGTACCCTCTCCCCCCACACACAACCCTTAGCCACATTATTACTAATACACCCCGACCGTATAGGCATCCAATGCATTTGAGGACAAAACTGGGTTGGGTTGCACAGCTAGACTTATAAATACCATGGTGGTCGATAGCCTATAACCTAGTGTAAAGCAATGAACCTGTGATCAAATGTCACTGAATTGTGTGTGTGTGTGTGTGTGTGTGTGTGTGTGTGTGTGTGTGTGTGTGTGTGTGTGTGTGTGTGTGTGTGTGTGTGTGTGTATAAATGCATACACATATATATGCCTATGGATCAGAAATATGCAATAATACCACCAAAGTGTGATCTGATATTTATCCTCCAAAACAGATTATCCTGAAAGAACCTTCGGTGCATGATGACAACTGTTATTGATATCAAACTGTTGATATGCAGGAAATACTAAATACAGCTTTCCTTTGCTTATTATGTCTGTGTGTCTGTGTCTGTCTGTCTGTGTGTGTGTGTCTGTGTGTGTGTGTCTGTCTGTCTGTGTGTCTGTCTGTCTGTGTGCATGTATTATGTATGTGAGATATTTATGTGTTGGGGATTCTTGTGGGTTTATCAGGATTAAAATTAGATTGACACAGGAGCTGTCAACTGAAAAAGACCAGTGGCATTTTCAGTATGCTTACATAAGTTCACATACATTTTTTTTATATATAAAGAGCTATTTTTTCTGCTGATTCCAAAATCCATAATGTTCCTACCTTTTATAGTGAAAGGCTGTCATTGTGTCACTCTGCATCACTTCCTCTGGTAAATAACCTAAATACCCATAATCACACAGCTGTGTGAAATATTTAACCCGTTTCTTCTGAATTATCTTTTTCAGAGTTACCACATTCTGCCTAGTACAGGTACATTTTCTTTTACTTGAAAACAGTTGCATTCCTAAATATTTTTCCTCCCTGTAAGTCGTGTTTATATTACACTTTTACTATCTCTCTCTCTTTTTTTTTTCATTTTTTCTTTCTCCTTTTCTTTAGTTAATTCAGATCCTGAGGCATAGTAATCCCTGTGCTGTGCAAATTGATGCATGCTGAGCCTGCTTTGCTTTCTCTAATTATTAAGGTGTACTTGTGGTGGAGCACCCTTAATATTTTAGTGAAATAATGCCATGGTCTCTCATTTGTGTATCCATATACCAAAGCATTCTATTTCTTTTACTTGTTGCACTGTTGTCTTACGTTAAACTCATCAGAGGGGATAAGTATAATGTTCCCTTCTACTTTTGCCCATGCTGTATTCTTCCCTTCTTGCCCACACACACAAATGTGTATATATATGAATCCAATGAATGTATATTATATATTCATATATGTGTGTATATTATGAGATATTTTAGCACAGTTTCATTTTACTGACACAGAAATCATGTGATATAAATTTTACTGACACAGAAATCATGTGATATAAATGACTGAAATTACATTTGACTGAAATACATTTGATTAAAAAGACATTTCATCGAAAGTTGTAAAAGTTTATAGATGGTATTTTTGATATTTTTGATTTAGTGATTTGTAATGGGAGAAATTTAGAAGATTATGCATGAGTTGGCAGTTGGCACAATCATGCTGCACCTCAAAATGTGTAGACGTTTCTGTATTTGTGCCAGTACTGATTTACTGTATGAGATATACCTACAGGTATGCAGCCGTGGAGTTAGACTATGTAAGATTGAAATTTGTGAGGAGGGATACAGGGCAGCATGCCCCCCCCTTGAAGAAAATACTTTGTATAGTAGATATGTTGTGTAGAATGTGTTTGATTAAATGTCTTTTCAGTCAAATGTGATTTCAATCATTTGTATCACTTGATTTCTGAGTCAGACTCCAGTGGACTAATGGATCGTGCATTGGCCTCCTAAACCAGGGATTGTGGATAATGGGTGCCTTTTCATTCCTCCATTTCCTGGCAATAAGCCACATCCCCTGTGGAATGAAAACACACCCCTCACATCAGGATAGGCACACCCTTTTTAGCAAGCCACACGCAGAAGCACCAGTTTTTAAATGCCATACAGTGACTACACTAGCAGCCTTAGATAAAGTATTCCATGGCAATGCCTGCCCCTGCTATCTACTGTCACCCTGGCATGCACCCCATTGTTCTCCTGTTTTCTTCCCATTCTTGCCTCCTCATACTATCTAGAATACTTTTGTTTCATTAAACATTGTCTTACTTGTCTGCTTTTTCCTATATCCTTTAAGCACATCCTAAATGGCCAAGAGTAAATTGTAATAAGTATCTAGGAAATAATTTAATTAAGCTGGGAATTTCGGCACCACAAGGCCACCAAAAGTTATAAGGTTGTAAATGCTCCAAGGTGAATTTTTGGAGAATTGTTTCCACAATCTTTGGTTCATTAATGGCCTGAACATAAATAATGATGTAGGAAGGTAACTATTTTTTCAAGGAGGAAATAAGTTATATCCAAGGCTCAATGTTCAAGGGTGATGATACAGCTGTTACTAACAAACTAAGTAGCAGTTACCCACAAACTCAGAAGAAAATGATTGTGAGGGCAGATAAATCATATCTGGCAAGACTGCCTTCCTCCATCCCCACCACCAAAAAAGGTAGTCACTTTCTCTCTACTTCTCTGGTGTTAAATCATAATGGGATTGAGAGGACAAATAGTCGATCATATTTAAAGTTGTTGCTGTCATACATCTACACAGCATACAGCCTTGGCCCTAACTACAAAAGGCAGACACCTTCAGTGTACCCCTCTGAAGTCAAGCTATGATCAAAATGAAAAAACAAACAGAGTACAACAATATATTTCAACCTAGTGCTGGCAGCTGTGTACGTATGTGGCACACCTCCTTTCCCCTACACCTATTTGATAGTCACGTGTATACATCTGATTTAATTTGTGAAGAAAGTGGAAAAAATAATATTCACAGTAATTCATTCCGATTTGTTGTTCTTACACAGTATACTGGCCCTAGACAAGCTGTAGTAACCCTCTGTACACATCTCTAAGATTTGATTTTGAGGAAAGTTAAAGAAACAATGACCACTCTGTCCACAACTAACACACAAGCTGGAGAGCCCTTCTGTGCACATCTCTGAAGTTTGACTGCATGGGACTTTAAAATAATAATTACCACAGTATACTGACCCCCATACAAACTATAGTGATCTCTGTGCCCACCTCTGAGTGGGATCACTTTTAGACTGGGTGGGGCTGACAGCAGAGGACCCTACTGAAGCTACTTATACAGCCAGGAATGATGGTCCCCAGAAGCTCTGAGTGTTCTGGGAAGCATTCTGTGTCATATTTTTTCACTGCCTAGGAGGTTTATGTATGCATCCGCAAGTATTTTTTCGCACACACACACACACACACACACACACACACACACACACACACACACACACACACACGCACACTGCCCCTGACAAACCAGTGCTATCACAGTATATTCACACACAGAACATCAATTCATCTGCAACACAGTTTTGGGTTGTTTCAGGAATCCAGAGCACCTGAATAAAACCCATACAAAGAGAGGGAGGATATACATTCTCCACATAGATGGAATCACACCCAGGAACACAGACAGGGATCTAAGCACTGTAAAATGACAAATTTATTTATTTATTTTTACATTTGTTTACTGGGAAAGTCTGACTGGGTCATAAGTTGCCCATTTTCAGTGGAGGCCCGGGGAGAAAAGCTGCAGCTACATATGGTTAACAGAATGAAAAACTAGACAGACATAATAAAGTCATAACACTCAAGCACAAATATGAAAACAACACATTACTTTGTTAGAATGAGAACTTAACAGACATAATCAAGTCATAATATGCAAGCACAAAAATTGAAAAACTACACATTTGATTGTCAAAATAAAAACCCAACAGACAATAAATTGTATGGAAAGCCTGATAATAGGAAGATGCAGCTTTATAGGTTCATAGGCAGGTAATAGGCTATCGGCCTAAGGGTCTAAATAAGCCTAGCCAACAAGGTTCTCTGGCCTACGCCATCCAAGAAAGTTATTCTCCTGTGCCGTTGTCGAGCAGTGCCACAGAAGTGGTCCCCGGGGTGTATTTCCTATTTTCCATCCACTCATCAAGATTTTTCTTGAAGAGTGCTGATGAGGAACTTTCCTTGCCATAGATGGGTAGCTTGTTCCAGAGTATAGGAAGTCTCTGGGACAGGAATCTATCCCTCCAGCATATCCTGTTTATTGTGGTGACCAGGTTTAGGTCCCTAGAGTGTGTAGCTCGGAGGGATTGGGATTTCTTTAGGTGTAGCATGTCCAACAGCTCTGGGTTTGACATAGTTTTATATGTTAGGCAGAGATCACCTTGGAGTAGGCGATATGCTATGGAGTAAAGCTGGAGTTTTTTGAGACTGTCAGTGTAGGGCATCTGTTTGAGGCCAGTAATCCTCTTTGTGAGGTACTTCTGTGGCCTTTCCAGCTGCTGCAGATGTATTGTGAGATACATTCCAAAAGGGGCATTGTACTCTATAAGTCTAATGAGTGTCGGGTAGAGGGGAACAATGACCTCTTTTTTTTTTTTTTGGATGAGAACCCTTTTGTGGTGAGGTGTGCCAAGTAGAAGGATTTCTTGACTACTGTGGCGATGTGATTATCAAAGGAGAGACTACTATCCACTTGGGTCCCAAGGTATCTTTTATCATGTATTTGGCATTAAGTAGACTGTCACCTATGTGGTAGTTCATGGGTACAGAGTTTTTACCAAAGGGGATGACAATGCACTTTTTGGCATTGAGCTTGAGGCCATGGCTCTAACACCAGGCATCTGCCTCAGTGAGGCCCTTATGTAGGAGGTTCACATCATTTGGGGACTCGACTATGGCTCCTAGTTTGCAGTCATCTGCAAAATTCGTTAGACAAAGGCCTTCTGTGTTAGCCTGTACTTAAGAGACGTAGATACCAAACAGGAGAGGTCCCAGGACTGAACCCTGTGGTACTCCACTTGTCACTGGTTTGAAGTCAGATTTGGAGTCTGAAACTTATACAGTGTAGGTTCTGTCAGTGAGCCAGTTGGCAACCCATCTTGTGACATAGGGATTTATACCTAGTTTAATGGGTTTAGCTATAATTCCAGAATGGGGGATGGTGTCAAAAGCCTTGGCGAGGTCAAGATAGGGTGTGTGAACCACCTACCCTCGTCTACGGCTTTGGTGACCGCTTCAAAGAAGTCGATCAGGTTCAGGAGGCATGATCTGCCTTTCACAAACCCAAACTGGGTGGTGTCCAGAGTTTGGAGGTTACCAATGTCTTTGTTTATGAGTTCCATGATGATACATTCCATGGCCTTACAGACCAGGCTCGTCAGGCTAATTGGGCGATAGTTCCTGGGATCAGTGGTGGCTCCCCCTTTGTGAAGTGGGATAACTGTTGCTGTGCACCATTCAGTGGGCACAAAGCCTGACGTGAGGCTATGATTGAACATGGTGCTTAGGTGGGGAGCCAGTTCGTTCTGAAGTTCATGTAAAAAGCAGCCTGGGATGTTGTCCAGTCCCATGGATGCTGTGTTTTTGGCTTTAGAGAGTGCAGCTTTTACCTGCGTAGTTGTGATTACAGAAACTCTGCATTCTTCCTGTATAGATATGGGCCCTTTAGGGGGTGAGAGGGGCGTAAAGTTAGCATTGAACCTATCTGCCAGGATGTTGGCAATATCAGTTGGTTCTGTAATTTTCATGCCATTGTGCTATAACTCAGAGCAGATCTGGTGTTGCCACTGAGATTGTTGACATAGCTATAGAATGCTTTGTGGTTGTCCCTAGAATCAGTGATGATTTTGTTTTCGTAGGTAGCTTTGGAGGATCTTATAAGGGATCTCAGCTTCTTACCGAGGCTGACCAGGTAGCTCCTCCACTCATGGGATTTTACTCTCTTTTGCAACAGTTTCTTCTTTCTGTTATAGAGTTTGTTTATGGCAGGGGACCACCAGATTGGCTTCCCTTTTTTGGAGGATAGTTTCTTGGTTCTGTTTGGGAAGGCACAATCCATGCACTCGTGTAAGTGCTTATAGACTGCATTTATGTAGGATTCAGCAGTTGTAACTGTATTGTTCATCTGCATGGGTGTCATGAAGTTCACCACTTCTGTCTTAAGAAGCATGAAGTTGGCTTTGGAGAATTTCTTTACCATGGTTTCCTTAATGGGGACTGGGGGCAGGATGTGGATATCTAGGGTTATTAGCCTATGGTCTGATCTGACCAACGAGGAGTTGACTTCAGGTGTGGAACAGCGGTCACTCATGTTGGTAATGGTCTAGGATATTGTTGCCCCTGGTGGGGGTGTGGATAAGTTGATTCAGGGCATTAGAATTTATGAATTCCAGAAAGCGTTGAGTGAAGGAGTTGGTACATGAGTAGTTTTCCCAGTTAATGGCTGGGTAGTTGAAATCGCCCATTATTAAGGTGTTTGGTTGAACCCTAATATTTTCTAGTATATCAAGAAAAAAGGAGTGGGAATCCTGGGGTATGGTGTGGGATCTGTAGCGAGCTACAATTTGATTGCAGTTTTGCCCAGAGTTAGTTGCACTTGATAACCTTGGATGTATTATGTTGAGCAACTAGCCTGGAGGTGTGGATATCCTTAATGAATATGGACACACCTCCACCTTCGGTGTTCTGGTCCAGGTTAGGTGACTGAAAAGTGTGGTATGAGTTGTAGCCTGGTAATGCAGGGGTGCTCTATGGAGCCTTGAACCAGGTCTCAGTCACTGCGCAGATATCTATGTTCTCCATTTTAAGGAGTGCCCTGAGGGTGTGCATTTTGAGATTTAGACTTCTAGCATTGAGTAGCATTACCCTCAGTTTTTGCTTGCCTGTCCCTGTTACGTTGGTGAATTTGTCATTTGAACCTTGCCTAAAAAAAGACACTATAGGGATGATGAGCCTTAGCCAGTATCTGGAATCCCAGGGGTGACAGGTGCAAGCCACCTTTGGAAAAGCATCATGGTCTGTCGACCGTGTCATTCCAGGCAGTCAGATACTGGATCCCCTTAGAATGACACCAGAAGCTTAGCCAATTGTTGAAGTTGATCATTTTGTCCTTGTACTGCAGTATCATTCTGGGCAATGGCAGGATGCTACTCAGGGCTAGGGTCATACCTGCCTGGGCTACAAGATTGGAGAGCTCTTCCATGTCTCTTTTCATGTAGTCCAGGGAGGTACGTCGCAGGTTATTCACATCAACATGGACAATGACAGAATCATTGTGGAGTGACCTGAGTGCATGGGTTATGTGGCGGATCCTGGTACCCAACAGGCAGCTGACAGTAACCTTCTCCTTGTTTAGCCTGGTAAGTGGGGCATCAGTGTGCCTGACTATAGAGTCACCTATGACTAGTGTGTTGGGTATGTTGTTTTGCCTTATGGGCTGTGGTTGGGTGGCACACTGAGTCTGTGGGCTATGTGTCATTTGGGTTGTGTTGGGGGGGTGGAGCTTGCTTGCGTTTCTGGTTTGGAGTTCTCTGTTGCTTGAGCAGATTATTATTGAGAGCCTGCACACGTTTGTGTTTCTCTGTGTGGATTTTGGTGGTGTAGGTTTAGTGGGACTATGTGATGAGTGTGGTGTGGTTATATAATAAATGATTAGCATAACTATTATTAATATTTTAGAGGTTATGAAATATGGTAACAGATTATATTTACTACTACTGTGCCACTGTACCAGTGATGGGTTCCTTTCCCTCACATCTACCCTAGACAACCAAAGATTGTCACTTATTTTGTGCAGTGCTAATGTTTAACTGTGATAGAGTAAAATAAATTATAACCAGCTTGTTGCTCTTGTACACTGTAATCCCACTAACAAACACACACACACACACACACACACAAAAAGCCACAGCAGTGTTTGTTTTTACACTGCGTTTGAAAGCAGATAAAAAATCCAAGTGAAACAGTAAACATTTTAGGAAACCTACTTCAGCATACCGCTCAACTGACCATAATTTTGACTCAAATTTTAGTTCTGTTCCTCTTAATTCCTCCTAAAACTTGTGACTTTTTTGGAGAAAAAGTAATGAATTACACTTAATAATGGCAATAATTAGAGCTATAGTCTTGTTTTACTCCAGAAAACATACATTAATTCTCATTCTCCTATTCTGTCAGTGTCACAAGTTAATAGTGCTAATATTTTAAAAGATTCCCTGATTATTTCTGGATTTGTCCCTGGTGCATTGAGGGCTTTGTGCTTTGAAATTTATTAGCTCATAGAATGATTCAAGATATTTTTCAAGTACTCACCATAAATGGATTTCCTGACAGCGACCCTGATTTCTGGATTTCTTGACAGAGACCCTGATTTCCTGATGGTCAGGAAAATTTCCTGACAGGTGGCAACCATGTGGGTTCATGTCCCATCTGGGTTGATATAATTTTACTTTACCTGTGACATTAATAAAACATGCTGGAGAAACCAATATATGTCTCAGAGAATCCCTGCTCTATGGAACATGCCCCCCATCCAAATGAAGCAGATTTTATACCCGAGTCTTTTCAAGCAAAACCTTGATCATTAGTTAGGAAATCATAAATTCAATCCCAGTCTGACCTCATGTCTCTGATGGACAGAGGCAGACAGTAAGTTAACTAATCCCAAACTGATGTACCCTCAACCCCCACACATAACCCTCAGCCACTTCATTACTAATACATCTCCGACCATATAGGTGTCCAGTGTACTTGAGGACAGAACTGGGTTGGGTTGCACAGTTAGACTTATAAAGACCATGGTGGTTGATAGCCTATAGCTTAGTGTAAACCAATGAACCCATGATCAAATATCACTGAATTTTGTGTGTGTGTATGTCTATGCGTGCGTGTGTGTATGTATAAACCTATATATATATATATATAATATATATATATATATATATATCTATATATATATATATATATATATATCTACATATATATATATATATATCTACATATATATATATATATATATATATATATATATATATATATATATATATCTACATATATATATATATCTACATATATATATATATATATATATATATATATATATATATATATATATATATATATATATATACACACACATATATGTATATGTGTGTGTGTGTGTGTGTGTGTTGTATGTGTATGTGCCTAAGGATAAGTAAAGAAATATGCAATAATACCAAAGTGTGGTCTGATGTTTGTCCTCCAAAACCAGATTAACCTGAAATAACCCTCTGAGCAGGATGACAGATGTTATTGATATCAAACTGTTTATCTTTTTCTTCTTTCGGCTTTACCCCGGTTAGGGGTCACCACAGCGGATCACCTGTCTGCTCATGATTGGCAGTGGAGTTTTACAGTGTTGAGTTGCCAGTCCGGCGCCCAACCTTCCACAGAAGGCACACACGCATGCACACACACCTAGGGACAATTTAGAGTGTCCAATCCACCTACAGCATGTCTTTGGGATGTGGGAGGAAACCGGAGTACCTGGAGGAAACCCACGCTACCACAGGAAGGACATGCAGACTCCACACAGAAGGAACCCCAGCCAAGGATCGAACCAGAGAACCTCTTGCTGTGAGGCGGCAACATTAACCGCTGCACCACCGTGGCCGATATCAAACTGTTGATATGCAGGAAATACTAAATGCAGCTTTCCTTTGCTGATTTGTGTGTGTGTGTGGGGGGGGGGTGTATGTGGGTGTGTTTGTGTATGCATGTGTTATGTATGTGAGATATTTATGTGTCGGGGGGGTTCTTGTGCATTTATCAGGAATAAAAATACATTGACACAGCTGATTTCATCTGAAAAAGACCAGTGGCATTTTCATTGTGCTTATATAAGTTCACATACATTTTTTTTAAAAGTGCTATCCTTTCTGCTGATCCCCAAAATCCATAATGTTCCTACCTTTTATAGTGAAAGCCTATGACTGTGTCACTCTGCATCACTTCCTCTGGTAGAGTGACCTAAATATTCATAATCACACAGCTGTGAGAAATATTTAATCCGTTTCCTCTGAATTATCTTTTTCAGAGTTACCACATTCTGTTTAGTACATGTACATTTTCTTTCACTTGAAAACAGTTGCATTCCTAAATATTCTTCCTCCCTGTAAGCCAGGTTTATATTACACTCTTATTATCTCTCTCTCTCTTTTTTCATTTTTTTTCTTTCTCCTTTTCTTTAGTTAATTCCGATTCAGATCCTGAGGCATAATTCCTGTGCTGTGCAAACTGGTGCATCCTGAACTTGTGGTGGAGCACTCGACATTTTAGTGAAATAATGCCATGGTCTCTCATTTGCAGCTGTATCCATATACCAAAGCATTCTATTTCTTTTACTTGTTGCACTGTCTTATGTTAAAGTCATCAGAGGGGATACGTTTCCTTCTTCTTTTGCCCATGCTGTTTTGTTCCCTTCATGCCCAAACACACACACAACACACACACACACACACACACACACACACACACACACACACACACACACACACACACATTTTTTTCCCTAGAGTTTTTGAACCATATAGCAGTATAAATAATTTTGCCTTTTTTTGTATTTGAAAGTCAACTGCCAAAGCCAGAATTATTCTTTTAGCTTTTTAAGATCCCTCCTCATTTTGATTGGCATGTCCTTCATTAACGATATTTTTTTCAGCAAACAGATAAAATCGGCATTGTTAAAATTCTTCCCATTGTCATCAGTGAACATCTTGAAAAGGTCTGGCCATAGCGCAGTTGTTTTGGGGATGTCACTGGTCACTATTGCAATCACCAAGGTCTGGCCATAGCGCAGTTGTTTTGGAGATGTCACTGGTCACTATTGCAGTCACCGGAATGCCCCTTTTTTACTGGCAGTTATATGTGCTTGCTCTCAGTTTATTAACTACCCCAGTGCATTTCTTGCATTGTCTAGTCCCACAGTCCCATCTTTCTTTATTAGCCTTAAGTGCATATCATTGCTTCAGATATCTTGAAGTCCGTTATTCTTTTACTTCTGCTGTCCTCTATTTGGACTCTTAAAGAGGCTTGAATGGAATGCCCGCAACCTTTCAGTTAAAGTAGGTGTCATTGGATTCCATAAATCCTTTAATTGTAAGGTATTCCTAAACTCACTTTTTCAGTATTGGTCCCATGATCTTCACTTTTGGTCATAAGTAACTGCCTGGTCTGTAGTAGCCTGCTTTTTTTGGTTCTACTTTTATATGAAAAGGCTACATCTGCTGCTTTTTAGTAAATGGGTGGTATCTCACCTGTCTCTTCTGAATGAATAAAAATTGTTTTAAGCTGACTTGGTGCCTTTTTTTGAAAGACCATCATCAGACTTTATTTTATCTACTCATTCCATTAGTTCTTTCAGAAAAATGTTACTTGTGTTCATTTTTATCATTCGAACACCTTGAATTACATTCAGGAACTTTACTTTCTTCTCCTGCAGTAAACACTAACCAATTTTTTTTCTTATCTCTGTCAGCTTTTCTTCTACCAAATTACACAAGGATCCATCCATCCATTATAGTATCTTTCCAAATGTTCGCACAATCATTTGTAAAATTTTTTCAAAACTGCAAAGCATGTTTCTTTACAAGGTTAAGCTTTACTCTTTACTGGCTCATTTGCTCTCACAGAAACCCACAATTGGCAAACTAGTTATAAGGCGGGAGGTTGGCATAATGGTGCAGGGTTTGATTCTCACATGGGGTAATTGGCTAGGCTTAAAATGGCCCACAAGGACAATTAGCCTAGTACGAACCTATAACCTTTGGGGTTGAGTGGCCTAATGGTTAAGGTGTTTGCCTTACGGTGCAGGGTTTGAGTCTCACAAGAGACAATTGGCTAAGCTTAAAATGGCTCGCAAGGGCAGTTAGCTTAGTACTAATCTATGAACCTATGAACCTAGAAACACACAGCATTACACATAACTTGCTACACAAATCACAGGACAAACACATGGACCCAAAATGTCTTAAAAGCTTTTCAAACCTCAAAGACTTCCCAGACAGAAACTGATCTAACTATCTTCAGCAATTTAAAAAACACATTACCACAGCAACACCTATCAATACACATTCTCCCTCAAGTTCCAAGCATGTTTCTTTACAAGGTTAAGCTTTACTCTTTACTGGCTCATTCACAACTATTATAAAAAAGAAACTGGTTATTTTTACTCCCCTCCTATCCAGAAGACCCAAACAGTAGTAAAATCTCCTCACTTAACACTTCAGTTGAAGACGTAGTTATACATAGGTGGAGTACAAAAAAGTGTACCAGTAATCACAGCTTTACTTAAATACACTCTTAGTACCACTGCCACTGAAGCCCACTATGTAAATACCCAAACCATGGATCCTAACTTTCCTTCTGTCTCTTTAGCCAGTTTAGTAGACATGGGGATCCTGAGACAATGACAAAAGTGTCTCATGTTCTCTGACCAACATTTAATTCTTAACATAATCTGACATATGTGAGGGCTATAATTATACACGGTCTCTTCAGACAGTGCTCTCACACAAACCCAACAACTGCCAAACTGGTTATAAGAAACACACAACATTATGCATCACTTGCTACACACATCACAGGACAAACACATGGACCCAAAATGTCTTAAAAGTAAGCTTCTCAAACCTCAAAGACTTCCCAGACACAGAACTTGAGATAACTATCTTCAGCAATTTAAAAAACACACTACCACAGCAACACCCACCAGGACACATTCTTCCTCAACTTGTCTCAACTTCCAAGCCCATAAGGTGGATAACCTCAAAACTCAATATCTTTGTCAAAGGAGACCCTGTTGTGAGACACATAGGTGTCCTGCTTTCCAGGCTGAGCAGAGAGAGAGAGAGAATTATGGTCAATTGTCTATCAGGGACCAGGATCTGCCACTTCACACATGCACTCTGGTATTGAATCACAAGTACCTTTATGACTCAGTCATAGTCCATGTGAGCATAATTGGCTTGAAACTTGTCTCCTTGGACTGACATATGATGGGATCTTTAAGTATGTGTCCCAGGCCAGTATGAGCCTAGCACTGAGCTGAATTCTAACTTCTCCAAGGAGGATGCCACAGTACGAACAGTAGATAATTGACTTTGATAATTGGCTTAGTTTTTGGTGTCATTCAAAGACAGTAAAATATTTGTCTGTCTGGGAGTACATGATTGACAATCTAAGCTGCTTCACCAGGCATGGTCATCTGCACCTGTCCCCTCTAGACTTCTGAACATTGGCTAATACTTTTTTACACCCCATAGTGCCTTTCAGGCACTGCCAACCTGATAAACTGTCTTACATAACTAAACCAACCCTTGATAAACTGAAGGTGATTCTGCTCAATGCCAGAGGACTAAACAAAAATCTCCACTACCTGCAAGCTGTCCTCATCCTGGAGAATATAGATGTCTATGTAGTTACTAAGGTATGGTTTAAAGCTGTGGAGAGCACCACAGCAGTGCGGGGCTGCAATTTTTTCCACACACTTAGATCTGGTACTGCACACAAAAGGGACAGAAGGTAGAGCCAACTCAATTTACATCAAAAACAATCACACCATAAGCTTTGAAAAGCAGAATAATGCCGTTGAGCTTCTTCATGTAGAATTTACCATAAACAAAGTCCAATAATCCTTGCAAGTTACAGGACTCCTGCTATGACCCAAGAAACCCACATCACTTAATTAAATTAACTTTTGTTACTAACCATTCTACCTAACATCATACTCACGGGCGACTTCAACTACTCTTCTATAAATTGGGAAACATGTACCACCCCAATCATGTTGGGCTAAAGATTCCTAGACTTTATCAACATGAATGCCCTGGACCAGCTAGTCCATATAACCTGGTCCTCACAAACATGAGGGAACATTGCACTCCCAAGTGAAATGTCCTCACTGATTAGGTTGGACCACAAAGCTGTCTCCTTCAAGATAAATCTTAAGCCTGAGAACCACCTAACCCCAAAACGTTTAGGAATTGATCCAAGGTAAACTTCCTGATTTTAAGTGATACCTTGGCAAAATGTCAAGCCCCACCGAGGAACACTGCTGCCTATGAGGAGTTGTTCACAAAGTCCCTGTGCAACCACATATACAGCTACTTAGAGGCAGCAGTACCTACACAAAATAAGCACAAGACCAGCATAAATAGGATATATAAAATAAAGAAGAATGTCATGTCCAGAATAGGAGATGCAATGCCTAGCATGGCATGAACTTCCTCATAAAACTTAATAAGCAGCTCAGGGTTCTAATTAAGTTTACCAAAGCCAAATTTGAGACAAAAGTAGCCTCCCAAGTTAAGGACGATCATAAGTCATTCTTTAACTATGTCCACCATCTCAAAAGCAATGCACAACAATGTCCCATGCTAATTGTAAATGGAGCCACCTATACTGAGATTTAGCTAATCTACTGGCTGATAAATTCAGCTCCAAATTTACCCTGCTTTCACCACCAGACACCTTTCGATAAATACCTCCAACCATAACTCCCCCAGTTGTCACTAGGGAACAGGTCGCAGAAGCTCTCTAAAAAGCCAAAAACAATACACCCATGGGACCTGATAATATCTTAGGTTGCCTCCTTAACAGCATGAAACATTACCTGTCAGACCCACAAGAATTACTATTCAACCAGAAACTCCAAACATGTTTTGCACTGAAAAAATAGTGGATTGCAACTGTTATCCTGCTGCACAAAGGTGGGCCATCCTGAGACTTGGGGAAACTATGGACCCATAAGCCTGAATAGTATCATATGTGAAGCCATGGAAAGAATAATCATGGATACGATAAATGATAAGATAGATGACCTTCAGACATTGGATCCAACTCAGTTTGGATTCATTAAGGATAGGTCATGACTATTCATCCTGATGGACTTCTTTGAGAAAGTCACTAATGCAATGGACGAGGTCAGAATAGTGCATACTGCCTTCTTCAACTTGGCCAAGTGTTTTGACACAATACCCCACTTGGTTGTTGTAGATAAGCCTCTATGTCACCCACTGGATAGCCAGCTTGCTCACAGGTTGGACCCAATAAGTTGGGATAGGGGAGACTACCTCCACTAAACAGGACGCAGTGTCTCTAAGGGCTCAGTGCTGGGGCTGCTGCTCTTTGACATTCACTTCTCTGAAGTTAAGGTTAATGTCAGAAACCTCTAGTTGACTAAGGTTACAGACAGTTGTAAACTAGGTGCAGTCATAGAATCAACCAGTAACACAAATATCCTCCATGAAGGCCTGACACTGACTAATAACTGAAGCCAGAATCCTGGTTTAAAACTCCATGCCAAGAAGTGTATAATAGTCTTTCATCGCCACCCCTCTAAATTACTGCATTTATTATATACCTCTAATGATGGACCCATTGGTCAGAGATTTGAGAACATGTGCAGACAGTGACTTGGAGTGTGATCACAAAGTCTAATGTAGTAAGGAAATCATTCTATGTGATGCAACTTATATGTAAGGGTATGGCACCCAGGTCCAAAGATATCATTGATTTTCATCATTCTCACTGTTGCACCTACTGGATGGTTCTCCCAAGCCCATAGTGGACACTGTAACAGCCGAAGAGGACTTGTCGGACCTCTGATTTATAATGGCCACAAGGCTACAGCAGAGAGATTTGAGGAAACCAGTAAGTGGTTTGAGGAGTCAGCCATTAACATCTCTTGACTAGCCAACTTCCAAAAGCTTTCATCCTGTCCCACACTGTCACTCTGGCTTTTTATAGGCTGAGCAGATTTTGAAGGGAGCAAAATAAACAGCAACAGTGACTAAAAGTCTTCAGAACTTTCTTGCTGCCTCAAGGAATAGCATCTGAGAGGATTCACATGAAATAGCAACTGGCTACAGGTTTCATTTCTGGTAGGCAAGTACCCTTATGGGAACCCTTCTATACAAAAAATATGATCTGATGTTGTAAATGTTTATTCATTCCTTACTGTTAGGACTTCGGGTCCGTCCTCAGAACCGACACTGCCGTTACCAAGCCCATGCCAGCCAAACACTCTCAGCTAAGAACTACCCACAATGCCCCTCTCATAGTCTCTTCAGATCTTGTTTTCTCTTTCAAGCTAAGTGTAGCGTTTTTTGTGATTATCTATATCATTACCTTCCTTTAGTCAGTTTTCCCTAAATAACATCTTTTCGTCTGTAAAGTCATATACCTTTTTCTAAATCCTACCCTGTACCTTTGGTAGCTCTTTTCATACCATTGTTGGTACTGTCCCTCTTCCCTACCTTTGGTAGGCCCTTTCCTACCACTTTGTTGGTACTCCTACCTTTTCTATCTGTTTAAAAAAAAACCCTCTCTCTTACCTTGCTGTTGTTGTTTTGGTGGTTAATTTGTAGTTTAGGACTATAGTGTAGTTTTTCCATGGTTGGTGTGTGTGTGTGTCTCTTTTGGCTTTTCCCGGTTAGGGGTCGCCACAGCGGAACTCCGGTCCGCTAATGATTGGCAGTAGATTTTTACATGCCAAGTTGCCAGCCCTGATGCACAACCTTCAACAAAGGTATGCCCATTCACACATGTCTCCACGCAGAAGACGCTCTAGCTGAGAATTGAACCAGACAGCGTCTTACTGTGAGGCGACAACGCTACCGCAGCACCACCACTGCGGATTTTCCATGATGTCTGATAAAGTAAAATTAGGATTTAAACAGTGTGATAAGTGCCGGCGTAAAATGCCCAACTCAAGACAGTCACACCTGGTGCATTTATTGTTTGGGCGTTGACCACATCAATGCATCTTGTGATATTTATTCCAGCTTCAGCAACCTTACTTTGGCTGAGCATAAGAACAAGCTGATTCTTAAGTGTATGATGAAAAATCCCTTCTTGGAGGCTCTTCTGGACGGAGGTCTCACCACCTCCTAAGACTAAGAAACATAAAGAGAAATGGAGTCACTCTGTTCCAACATCTCCATCTTCCTTGGAACTGAGTCGACACTGGGCTTCTCCCACACCTTCGTTGCAGACTACTTCGGCACCAGGCTCCATGTCTTCTCCCTCGGTGCTGCCCTTAATTCCGACTCCAACCACTGTACCAGCTTCGGCACCATCCTCCTCGGTGTCGACCTTGGTTTTGACACAGGCTGCGACTACTGTACCTGCGTCAGCACCATCCCCGGCCACGGTGATGATGTCTTATATGGCTCTACTGACACTGTCTGTTCCAAAGGTCGAACACCTTCCCAGAACCAGATATTCTCCCACTTATGACCCCTTTTTGGGACACCAGTTTAGTCCATTTCTTGAGAGACCTGAATCTCCTTTGGCAGCTTCCTTTAGAT
Source organism: Protopterus annectens (assembly GCF_019279795.1). Classification (NCBI taxonomy): domain Eukaryota; kingdom Metazoa; phylum Chordata; order Ceratodontiformes; family Protopteridae; genus Protopterus; species Protopterus annectens. Next base: position 1,838,312,185 of record NC_056731.1, read on the forward strand.
CCACCAGGAGTCCAACAAGATATAGTGAGGGTTGTGGACCAGCTTTTGGTAGCTAGAGGATTACCCACCCTTGCTAGGTCTTCCTTCCCTCTTGGAACGGAAGTTTTCATGGCATACTCCTCGGGCGGGCCTACTTTCCAGGTGATGGAGAGTGTCCTTACCTCAACAGGCTCATTTGGAGACCTTCTTGAAATTTTCAAGCAGAGGGGAGACTGGAAGCCCTCCAACCCTTCTTTGGAGGAATCGGAGTTCTTGCAGGCTTCCGTGCTCGGCCATCTACTTCCTGGGTGACCCCACCTGCGGATAAGCTTGTCAAATTAATTGTGCAGTGTGCCTGGCAGGCCCTGGACAACATAGAACCTGTCCCCCGGAGGCCAGATAAAATTTTACCCACCCCTGAAGACCAGCCCAATTGGTCCAAGCAGCTGGTAGCATGGTCATGCTGGCGTCCACCAAGAGGGAACTGGCAGAAGATAGTTCCACTGTTAATCCTTCGAACAAGAAGTCTCAGGCTATGGACAGACTGGGGAAGTGGGCCTGCGCTTTAGCGACCTTTGCATTTGATTGCTGAATTATCTGGCACACTTTACTCACCTCCATAGAGACCTAATCTCAGAAATGTCTGCCTCTTTGGCAGGGGTACTGTCTGACGAGGGGAATGACATAGATTCCAGGGCAGCCAGCTGAGAGGCAACAATCTCAAACTCCTCGATGCGCTTTATTTCTCACACCACCAAGGGGGCAGCTCGAACAGCCGCATCAGGCATCGTCATGAGACGGCATGCTTGGATACATTTATGTGATTTCATGGACCCCTTTAAATCTTCCTTTGTCAACGCGGCTTTTGACAAAGCTTCCCTTTTTGGTCCCAAAGTAAGAGACACACTATCATGTAGTGAGAAGGATGGAAAGACCTTTTCTGCTGTGGGCATACAGTTTTCCACCCCCCCCCCCAGAGATCCTGTTCCAGGAACCAGAGAGGAGGAAAATGGTGGTTCAAGAAGTCCCTAGGATCTTTTCGTGACACTCATGATGAGCAATCCCCCCAAGGTAGAGGGGGCAACTCATCTGGAAGACTCTCCTTTCGAGGCAGAGGGGGTCCGCACAACCAGAGCGCTAGAGATTCCTTCTCCGGCCAATCCTACCAGTGCTCCTGAACAGCAGCTTGATTGCTTTCCTCTGGAAGCAGTTGGGGGTCAATTTTCCCTGCACCTACAGGCCTGGCAACTCATAACAATGGATGCATGGGTGCAAAGAATAATATCCAGAGGCTATCATATCCCATTTGATCTTACTCCCAGACCCATAAAATGAATCCCCAATGTCCCACCCAGTCAGATGGAGGCTGCAGCCTTAGAAATCGAAAAGCTGTTAAGAAAGAGTCATCCAACCAGTCCCACCAGACCAAAGACGATCCAGGTTTTACTCAAGATTCTCTTTAGTGCCAAAAAAGACAGGGGACTAGAGACCAATCCCAGATCTCGGGTTACTAAACAAATTCATAAAACCTCAAAAATTCTGGATGGTCACGGTACAGTCCATCCTCCCCTTCCTGGGTAAGGACAACTGGATGTGCTCTATAGACCTCCAGGACGCGTATTACCAGATAAAGATGGACAAATGCTCCCGGAGATTTCTCCGCTTCCGGCTGGGAGCCAGTCAGTATCAGTTTAGGGTGCTGCCCTTTGGTCTCTCGAAAGCTCCAAGAGTGTTCACCAAATGTATGGCAGTCGTAGTAGCTCATCTCTGACTACAAGGATTCTAGGTGTTTCCATATTTAGACAATTGGCTCCTTACCGCCATGACCAGGAATCTTATCATTCTCAGTCTCTTCACTTAGGTTTCACGATCAACATGGACAAATCACTAATGTCTCCAACAAGAGCACTAGAATTCATTGGAGCGATCTTTGACACAATGTCCTGTCAAGCTTCCCTTCCTCCTCACAGGCTCTCAAAAATAAGAAGCCAGATTCAAGTCCTTCCACAGACATTTGTACCAGCATGCCTTGTTCTACAGCTATTGGGATATATGGCAACAGCTATTAACTTAGTTCCACTGGCGAGGTTGCACATAAGACTAGTACAGTGGCTCCTTTCATCACAATGGTCGATCTTAACCCACCCACTCGACCACATGATACACCTTACAAACCTTTGGAAGAAAGAAATGCTTTGGTGGGTGAAGCCAGAAGCAAATCTTTGGTGTCGAACATTCTGCCTTCCCCAGCCCAGGGCCACAGTGACCACGGACGCTTCCCTGTTAGGGTGGGGGGCATTTCCAGGGAAAGACAGTCCAAGGCACCTGGTCCCCCTTGGAGGCCAATTTGCACATAAATGTCCTGGAGTTGACCAGTTCTCTTAGCGTTGCAAGCTTTACTTACATCCCTTCCTTCCAAGACAATTGCAATTCAATCAGACATCTCAGTCGTCTGGTACAGCAACAAACAAGGTGGAACCAGGTCTTACCCCCTGTGTCTGAAGGCCATGAGAATTTGGCATTGGGTGATGGCTTCCAACCGCTTTCTCATAGCAACGCACATTCCCGGGAGTTCCAATCTTATTGCAGACAATCTGAGCAGGAACATTCTGCTGCTTCACGAGTGGTCCCTCAATCCTATAATAGTGGATCAGATCTTCGACTGTTGGAGCAGGCCTTGCTGTGACCTGTTTGCTTCTCCCCCTAAACAACAAATGCAGAAGCTACTTTGCCCTGATCCCCCCTCAGGGGGAGTCACTGAGGGATGCTCTGATGCATGATTGGACCCCGGGTCTGTTGTATGCCTTTCCCCCATTTCCTCTCATCCCGAACATCCAAAAAGCTCAAAGGTTGAGAAGCAGAGTGATCCTCATTGCCCCTTATTGGCCCCATCAAGTCTGGTTCCCTTTCTTATGGCCTTATCAGATTCACAGCCTGTGGATCCTGGATCAGTCCCAAGGTCTGCTGTCTCATCCTCAGGGACTGATTCACCTCAAGCTCACAGCTTGGTTTCTCCACTTCGATGATTGCCAGGCTACCTGATATTTCATCTCCTGTTCGGCTACCTGATATTTCATCTCCTGTTCGTGACATTTTTCTGGCTTCACACAAACCTTCCACCAGGAAAATGTATTCTAGTAAGTGGGCTAAGTTCTCTACATGGGCCAGAGATCATAACATAGACCCCTTTTCCATGCCTATTCAGAAGATCCTCCAATACCTGACTACCCTATTACACGCAGCAGCTTCAGCATCGACAATTACTGTGCATTTAGCAGCTACTGCAAATTTTCACAATGGATTTGATAATTCTTCTGTTATGTCACACTGATTTGCGCAAAATCTTCATGAAAGGAGTATTATATGTTAAACCTCCTGTCAAGCCTCCTATAGAGACTTGGGACTTGACATTGGTGCTTCAGTCATTAACAAGTCCTCCTTTTGAGCCTTCTAACTCGTGATATGAAATTTTTGTCTTGGAAAACTACTTCTAGTAGCCCTTACCCCAGCAAGAAGAGTATCTGAGTTGCAGGCCTTGAGTGTCAAGAGACCTTACTTGATTTTTCAGAGGGAAAGAGTGTCCCTACGTACTGACCCCTCCTTTTTGCCCAAGGTCATTTCTGGGTTTTCCATTAATCAGTCTATTGACCTTCCCTCATCTTTCAAATAGAGGGGAATATCTTTTGCATACCCTCGGTGTTCATAGCCAACTTTGTTTCTACTTGGACAAAACTAAATCTTTCAGAAAAATGGATCAGTTGTTTATGGCCTTTGCAGGACCCAGATTGGGTAGACCTGTCTCCAAAATGACTTTATCTTCTTGGCTTAGACATGCCATTACTTTCATCTACCATCAGAACAAAGTGTCTTTACCTTCCAGAATAAAGGCTCACTCTACTAGATCGATGGCTATTTCAGTGGCCTTTCATTCCAGAGCCTCTATGGATGATATATGCGCAGCAGCCACTTGGGCAAGAATTCATACCATACTCGTTACAAATTAGATTTGGCCTCCAGGGGACGAGCATCTTTTGGTTCTATGGTGCGCTGGAAAGTCCTTCCTTAGGGCCACCCAGGACTCTAGTAGCTGGGGACTCTGTCCTAACAGTAAGGAATGAATAAAAATTTACAAAATCAGATAAAGAAATTGTCTTACCGTAACGTTCCATCTGTGTTGTAGATCTTTATTCATTCATTACTTCCCACTCTCCTTCCCCCTGCCTGGACTCCTGGTGGACTTTAGGTTTTTTTATTAGTTAAGGTATTTGCTCAGACAGAGCCTCCTACTGTCTCCTTTATTATTTCTATACTATAATGGCAGGCAAACTCGATCTGAAGAGACTGAGAGGGGCATTGTGGGTAGGTCTTAGCCGAGGGTTTTTGGCTGGCGCGAGCTTGGTAACGGCCATGTCGGTTCTGAGGACGGAACCAAAGTCCTAACAGTAATGTATGAATAAAGATCTACATAACAGATGTAATGTTATGGTAAGACATACTTCTTTTTAAATATTTTGTTATGTATTTTGTATTTTCTGAAGAATGCTATCAATCTTATTAATATAACAAGTTTCTTGTCTGAAAATACTATTTTTAGATCATGATTTATTATTGAATACTGTGGCTGTTTTGTGAGAAAAATGTACTGCTTTTGAGACATTGTAACAAATGTAAGGATTTAAAGCTTGGTAATTGTTTTTATGCAATTAAAACAGTATTTGCTTTGGCATCTGTATATGGTTTGTGGCTGCATGTCTTCCTTGTTTTAATGCTTGAAACAATTTACTTGAAGGTGTAAAACAGTGTGAAGTGTATCTCAGGGCTATAAACATGCTTTTGTTTGGTGCTCGAGTACACTTGGTGAGATCTTTTCTTCATTTCTTATTTTTTCTTGGTGCACTTTCTGTTAGAGAGACTTTCAGTTCAGAAAGAATTTGTGTATTGCTTGTGCTTTTACTTTTGAATTTTGAAGGGAAGTCTTATTTAAATCAGATTGTGGTGCATTTGCCTCAAGTGTCTGTGCCTTTAAAAGTGTATATGATTATGTCAGTACTGTGTCAAGGGCTGCTGCCACAGTCTTGAGAAGATTTTTGTGGGAAACCAAAAAAATTTAGATTACTTAAAATAAATTCTAAACTCTCTTCTAGGCAGAGAGGTTTTACTTGGACCTTCTACTAAGTATATGCACAAACAATGGGTTGAGAGAGGTAAACTAATGCAGGGAGTTTCTGGGATTTTTCAGGTCCCTATGTTATTTCCCAAATCATCTGTTCATTTAAAAAAACAAAACAAGTGTGCTTCTTCTGAACACTCGTTTGACTACTTACCTTCCAACTGATGCTTCCCTGCAGTGCTTACTTGCAAACAGGCATCTCTCCTGGCCCTTTTCTCTTGGCCTAGTGGTTAAGGTGTTTGCCTTACAAACACAAAGTGCAGGGTTTGAGTCTCACAAGGGATAATTGGCTGGGCTTAAAATGGCTCACAAGGGCAGTTAGTTTAGTATTAATCTATGAGCTATAGTATGAATACTTTTCCTAGTGCTTTTTTTTCCTATGTCCACCATACCTAAAAAGAAAAAAACAGTCAAGGCACGAGCTCTTCCCCATAGTGCAGGCTCAGTAAGTGTCTCAGTCAATGGCAGTTGACTGTGTAGGGGCAACTGTTGGCTTCACAGACTACTTACTGGTTTCCTGAAATCCCTCTGTTATAGCCCTGCTGGCCATTATGAATTGGAGGTCAGACATATTCAATTCGGCTGTTAGTGTCCAATGTGGGTTTGAGAGAACCATCCATTTTAGGTTCTGGAGACACCCCAGGAGGATTTCCTTAGGGTGACTGGGGAAAGAGACTTCTTGCTTGGGATCACATCCTGTCTTCAGTCACAGTTATCCCTATGAAAAGGAAACAGAAAATTAATCAATGTGGCAATAGGAGCAGGATTTCTGTTGCTAAAAATGATGTTATTTTCTTAGTCAAGAGTTTGGTGTATATTTTTAACCTTGGGTGTCAAGTCTCATGTTGTTCATTATTCCACCACTCATAGGGATAAGGATATTTGTTCAGAGGGTTCTGACTTAGGCAGAGACAGAGTAGTGTCACCTGAGGGGTCCACAGTCAAAAACTGATTCTTTAGGCAGTCTGAATGTGAACATTTAGAAGCTTTCTCCTTTTCTGGGACTGCCTCCAGACTGGAGAATGTAATTGCTTGGGAACAGGTGGATGTACCCCTGAGCTGGGCAGATATTATGATTTATTATAACGGAAGCCTACCATACAACATCCATTCCTCCTAATTTGTCAGCCTTGGTGGATGCTTTTAATGCTGCCTGATTCTCAACTATCTGTACCAGATAAATTGCATAAGGCTCTCTAGCTAATACATTTCTTTTCTCATCTCAAGCAATCCGTACCTCCTGTTAACAGACAGACATCCAAGAAGCGATGTCAAGAGGGGAATAATGAAAATTCCAAAAAAAAAGCTGTTTTTCCAAAAAGGGTCAGGTGCCTTCCGCTGAATGACTGTGCCAAAATCCAGGTAATCTCCTCCTGCTCCAGCTTCCCTTCCTCTTTCTCAAAAACTAGGGTTTTGAAGGTGTTTCAGTAGGGTTACATTTGGCAGTGGATAGAAAAGCCCCCTACTATCGAGGAACCTCTCCTCATCCACCCAGTCAAAACAGATCTGTATCGTCCAGTCCTCCCAACACATTAGAAACAGGAGTCATAGAGCGTATTTCTGCAAATAGAATAGCAATGGCATTTTATTCCAGAATGTCTCTGGTCACAAAGAAGGAGCACTGTTGAGTTTTGAATCTTACTTCTGTCAGTCTTTTTGTAAATATTCCAAAGCTCAAGCTGACCTTTCAAACAGTATTAGCACTACTCCCAGATCAGAGCTTTATAGTTACTTTAGATCTCAGAGATTCATACCATCACATTCCAATAGGAAGAAACTTTGAGACTTCTAAGATTTTGTGTGTATGGGTCACATTATCAGTTCACTGCTTTATCCTTTGAACTCTCCACTGCACAAAGAATTTTTATAAAGTATCTAGCCTCAGTAGTGGCCCACTGGAAATTGCAGGGCATCCACATTTTCCGTATTTAGATGATTTGCTTATTAGTGTAGAGTATTTTCCCACTTGTCAGGAGTCCTCAACAAAGCTGTCTTGCGTCCTAGAGCAGCTGAGATTCTAGATAAATATACAAAATTCTCCCTTACTCCATCATATAGGATTGTGTTTTTAGGTTGCATAATAGACACCGTCTCAACAGGGTTTCCTTCCCTAGTTATGGTGGATTGTATCTCAAAGTTTTCCTGGATTTCTCACTACAGACTCAAGCTACAGTCAGAGAATTCCACAAGGTATTAGGCCTGATGGCTGCTACGATTCTCATGATTCCTTTCACCAGGTTACACATGAAAAAGATTCAGTGGTGCCTCAAAAACATTCTCATCCTCTGGAGTTTCAGATTCCAATCTTGGGCTCACAATCCAGGTTTTGCTTTTTCTCCACCCACCTCAACACAATCTGTACTGACAAAATTCCTCAGATTTTGCTTGAGGAGTGGTCTCAATGGGGGTAAAAGTGCAAAGACTGTGGGCCAGTTTGGACAGATCAAAGCACATGAGTGTAAATGAAATCTTGGCAGTAATTTGTGCCTTAAAGCGTCTCTGCTTTTTCTCAGGTCCCAGCTCCATTACAGATCATGACAGACAACACCACGGTAATGTACATGAACAGGGATGCATCAGGTCATACTCCCCATGCTAGCTGGCAGTGATAGCCTGGGAGTTAGCTGTACAGCACTCCTTAACTCTTCAAACTTCTTATATACCATTAGAGCAGAACATAGTGGCAGGCAAACTTATCAGATCCTGGGCAGACCCTCATGAGTGAAAACAATAAAGAGATCATCCATGAGTTGATCTAGGTGTGAAAAAGCCATCAAGTTTGCCTCCTTTCAAAACAGACAACTAAACAGATTCTGTTCCAGGACCTGCTGCCACAGGCCTGGAAAATAGATGCTCTTTCATTCTCCTAGTCCTGGGATATTCCTTCATGCATTTCACCCTTTTTGTTAACTTACAGGGTAATTCTAAAGATTGAGAAAGACTGTCCGGAAATCATTGTGGTGACTCTTCTGGCGCAGGCAAAATTGGTTCTTCCTTCATATGGAATTGGCAAGGGAGAATTACTACAAGCTTCCTCACAGACTAGATCTACTCGTACAGTTTCAGTTTTGATACCATTGTTTGCATGTAGCAGGTTCTGAAGGAGGCAAGAAAGCCTGTTACTAGATAATTGTTTTTGCAAGTGAAAGTGAATTGTCTTGTTGGTGCCTAGTCAGTGACCAGGGATCCATCAAGGATTTTGTACAACTGGTACTTAAGTATATGCATGAGTTACTATCTTCTGGCCTATCTTATGCCTCTAAAAAGGTACATCTTGTGGCCATTTATGTATGCCTGCCCATGGATCCCCCTCTTTCTTCTCTGTTTATTGTTAAACAGTTTTAAAACTCATTCCCTCCAGTAGAACTCTTTTGAATTTATACTCAAACTCCCACTGAGCATGGCCCAAGCCTTTTAAAAAATGAAGTTATTGCTGCACAGTTCAAACAAATGTTCATATCTCTTCAACCATATGTGTTACTAGACAATTGTAAATGGCAAACTGTTCAACACAAAATTATTGGCTTCAACAATTGGCTAAGCTTCTGTTGTCATTCATAGGTTCATAGGTTCAGGGGATCCAGTATCTGTCTGCATGGGATGACATGGTCGACAGACCACGATGCTTTGCCACAGATGGCCTGCACCTGTCGCCCCTGGGATTCTGAATACTGGCTGAGACTCTTGCTGCCCCTATAGTGCCTTTTTTAGGCAAGGTTCAAATAACAAATTCACCACTGTAACAGGAACAGGCAAGCAAAAACTGAGGGTAATGCTACTCAATGCTAGAAGTCTAAATATCAAAATGCACTCACTCGAAGCACTCCTTAAAATGGAGAACATAGATATCTATGCAGTGACTGAGACGTGGTTCAAGGCTCCAGAGAGCACCCCTGCACTACCAGGCTATAACTCATACCACACTTCGGCCATGTAACCTGGACCGAAACACCAAAGGCGGAGGTGTGTCCATATTCATTAAGGATATCCACACCTCCAGGCTAGTTGCTCAGCATAATGCATCCGAGGTTATCCAAGTGCTAGTAACTCTGGGCAAAACTGCAATCCAAATTGTAGCTTGCTACAGATCCCCCACCATGCCCCAGGATTCACACTCCTCTTTTCTTGATGTACTGGAAAATATTAGGGTTCAACCAAACACCCTAATAATGGGCGACTTCAACTACCCCACCATTAACTGGGAAAACTATTTGTGTACCAACTCCTTAGCTCAACGCTTTCTGGAATTCATAAACTCCAATGCCCTGGATCAACTTATCCACACCCCCACCAGGGCAACAATATCCTAGACCTAGTCATTACCAACATGAGTGACTGGTGTTCCACACCTGAAGTCAACTCCTCGTTGGTCCAGTCCGACCATAAGCTAATCACCCTTGATATCCACATCCTGCCCCCACCCCCCCCCCCCCCATTAAGGAAACCACAGTAAAAATTTCTCCAAAGCCAACTTCATGCTTCTTAAGACAGAAGTGGTGAACTTCATGACACCCATGCAGATGAACAATACAGTTACAACTGCCGAATCCTACACAAATGCACTCTATAAGCACTTACACAAGTGCATGGATCGTGCTATCCCAAACAGAACCAAAACACTACCCTCCAAAAAAAGGAAGTCAATCTGGTGGTCCCCTGCCATAAACAAACTCTACAACAGAAGGAAGAAACTGTTGGAAAAGAGAGTAAAATCCCATGAGTGGAGGAGCTCCCTGGTCAGCCTCAGAAAGAAGCTGAGATCCATTATAAGATCCTCCAAAGCTAACTACGAAAACAAAATCGCCACTAATTCTAAGGACAATCACAAAGCATTCTATAGCTGTGTCAAGAATCCCGATGGCAACACCCAGATCTGCTCTGAGTTACAGCACAATGGCCTGAAAATTACAGAACCAACTGATATTGCCAACATCCTGGCAGATAGGTTCAGTGCTAACTTTACCCCCCACCCCCAAAAGGGCCCATATCTATACAGGAAGAATGCAGAGTCCCTGTAATCACAACTACGCAGGTAAAAGCTGCACTCTCTAAAGGCAAAAACACAGCATCCATGGGACCGGACAACATCCCAGGCTGCATTTTACATGAATTTCAGAATGAACTGGCTCCCCACTTAAGCACCATGTTCAATAATAGCCTCGCATCAGGCTTTTTGCCCATTGAATGGCACACAGCAACAGTTATCGCACTCCACAAAGGGGGAACCACCGGTAACTATTGTCCTACTAGCCTGACGAGCCTTGTCTGCAAGACCATGGAACGTATCATCATGGAACTCATAAACAAAGACATTGGTAACCTCCAAACTCTGGATCCCACCCAGTTTGGGTTTGTGAAAGGCAGATCATGCCTCCTGAACCTAATCGACTTCTTTGAGGCAGTTACCAAAGCCGTAGATGAGGGTAAGGTGGTTCACACAGCCTATCTTGAACTTGCCAAGGCTTTCGACACCATCCCCCATTCTGGAATTATAGCTAAACTCACTAAACTAGGTATAAATCCCTACGTTACAAGATGGGTTACCAACTGGCTCACTGACAAAATCCACACTGTAAAAGTTGC